>NC_134571.1:160221816-160428801 GCF_050947875.1 Dermacentor variabilis
CTTTCCCACTATCGCTGCTGCAGCTGTCTTTTTCTTTAATGTCGCCTCTGGAATTGGTTCAAAGCGTGCCTTGAACGGCACGAGATTGTAAGAGAGTAGATGTGACGTGAGGAACTCGTTTGAATCTTAAAATTGACGGTGGTGGGAATGCCCCTTGAAGTTCCTTTAGCGTCGCCTCAATACCCTCCCGACTGCTGTAATTATTCGAGACACCCAGCCAAAGCATTGCAGAGGCTTAAGCGCATTCTTTTGTACTATAACGTGCAACATCCCCGAGGGGAAGTCGCTAGAATGGTAGATAGGAGGCAGAGAACGGGTAAAACCGACACATCCAACAAAAGAATAAATAACAGCCTTGCCACTCCTCGCACACAGCTCCCCTATATGGGAGGAGGATGGGAGAAGGCAAATGCGACTTCAGAAGTCAAGGAAATGCTACTGCAAGGCACGACACTAGTTTCGTACAAAATGGATAAATTTAAGTGCAAGTTTTGGTAGGGTAGGTTTGTGCTATTTTGGAAAAAAAGGGATTTGCCATCCCGGTGCTACGAAAGTGGATGTCCATCGAGCCTGTTCCAAAACCGTCACAACTGATGAAGGGGTATGCAATGTTTTATTGATGGTTCAGATGCTTGTTTCGATGTTGCGTTCTTATTGAAATTTATACTTATCTGTGTGTTGTATAGGTGATTTCAATTATTGCATGCACCGTTAGCTTCGCGTTGGCCGGCGCTCGCAGCTTGTGCCTTCAGGGGGGTATTAGCCATGGCATTTCTTGTTTGCTTACGGGGGCATCAGCAATTTCTGATGATGACACATGGTTGCTTTGAGCTCATTCTTTATTGAAGCGTACGTTGTATGGGTGATTCCAATAAATGTATGCGCTGTTCACTTCACATTCATTATGCAAAAAAGGTGAGGTGTGCAGACAGGACACAAGAGAAGTGGACAACACGAACGCCGACTATCAACGGAAGGGAGCACTGAGGCGAAAAAGAAAGACACAAAACTCATCTGCGCAAGCTCTGGAATGGTATCACCACGTGTCAGTCGGGTACATGTGCCCGTCTATGTGAGAGATAGCCTTTAAGGCACTTAGTCTTCCTTATGTAAAGTAATCGAAAGTTAACTCACGCACGCACTTCCACCATTATAGATATGCCAAGCCTATACCATAAGACGCGTATCTTCATTCTTGTGCATGTACAATATCGCGTATTCATCTAATTCTGGAGTGCAGTTACAATATTGGCAATGTTGAAAAACATTAGAAGGCGATCCACCGGTCAACGAACTTTTATGTTCCATTAGCCTCTGATTGATATTAGCCCTACGTAGAACTGGCCACAGGTAAACGGAACTTTATAAACCACATCGACACGACAGTCAGTAAAACTGTTTTTCTTATTGTGCTTCACTCGACAAATATCTGTTCTTTTTCTGCCTTCTACCTGCTCCTTTTTCCTCTGCACGGCAGCGCATGTCTTACCTAGCTTATTGAGAGCAGTGAAAGCAACATGAACATCATATCTACTTGCAACTTTTGTTGTAAGCAGATATGATGTTGATGATTGATGTTGATGTTGATGAGTGTTGATGAGTGTTTATGATGACAATTCTTGTACCCTGACGGACATGAAAAATGCCGACAACGCACAGGCTAACAGCTTCACTGAAAAATAAATAGTGTGTAAACGTGCAAAACGGACAACTAACCCAGGGCGTGCAGACACAAAGCCGCACTAAATGACCGTAGTGTCGAGGCGACTCTACGAAAGCGACCGCACAAGAAATGAACACGTCTGTGCCGTCCGCGGCTGCACTACGGCTATGGCATTGCTTGAGGTCGCGTGCTTGAAAACCTTAATGCCATGCTCACCAGCCCGCCGTCATTAGGACACTGTAAGCATCGGTACTGTGAGGTGCCACTTACGGTTTTCCGAACTGCCGTTGACATTCATTAATGATTGTGGTGATGTTTTCACGCCATCGTCATCATCGCGTCTTCTTGGTTATTTCACTTTCACCACTCAAGCTTTGTCATCCGGTTGTCGTAATACCGTAGTCGTCCAATAGCAATCGTCATATCGGCTTCGTCGTTCCAACAATGTTATTCCTTTGTCATCATTTCAACGTCGTCACTGCATTGTCATCACACATTCATCGCCGTGAGGGAATGCTTATGGCTAACCTTGGCACGCGAGAGTCATATCAATGTGAGCCGATGCCAAAGAGCGTATGTCGCCTATAACCGAAGCAACGAAATTCTCAATATGACAACTAGAGATACCAAATAAACGTGCCCTCATCAATACCTTGTGTCGCAAAATTCATTGCATGTTAATCACACTACCGTCGGCAGTCATCGTGGGACTGGTTCGGTCCATTTTTCCTACTGGGTGGATATGCTTATGAATTAATTAGTGAATTTATTTTTACAACAGGCGCTGTAAAGTTGGAAATGATCGTTTTAAAAATTGTGTTAATTACATAATTTGATTCTGTGATTTGTACTCATGTATTACCAGTTTATCAAAAGCTTCGGAATTAAAGAGGTAAAACTTTAATAGCCACCACTATGTATATAATAAATTTTAGTGCATATAATAAATATGCTGGGCATGGGAGATTGTAATAGCTGAGCATTTTAGATCTCCGCAAAATGTTTGCACCACTTTGAATGTAAACACATTTTTTTGTAAGGTGAAAGGATACTGAGGACTAATAGTTGTCTATGTTAAACGGATGTATTTTCGCAGCACAGTGGTCCACAACACGTGGAACCTCGCAGAAACTGATAGCATCCACGACATTCTGAGTGATGCCCAAACTATGCGTGTACCATGTGCATATATAACTTGTATTTTGCGCTATAAGCCACAACACATATACAATTGCCTTTGTCCGAAAATATTTCTTTCGCGCTGATGTTACGTTGTGAAGCACACTCACGCTTACGTGGTAGAGTGTGTGAATTAGGCGGTCAACATTTTGCTGCCTTTTTCACCCCTTTTGGATGGCTGTAGTTATAGGAATCTCCTGAGGTGTGAAGGCCAGTATTTTGATCGATTCGGTGCCCGCGCGATTAACTTGACATGCGTTCAGTTGTCACCATCTATTCAACGGCCACGCGCATCGCTGTTGCTTCGTTAGTTGAACTTTCTTTGTTTTAACTGATCCAGGGACCAGGAAAGGGATTCGGTTCGAGTGGAACGAGCTACGGCTGGAGAAAAAAGAACAGCTGCGTTTACCTTTTCCTTTCGCTTCATTATTTCCTGGACCGACGGCTCGCCGCGACGCTGGCAGATCCTCGAAACCGTATACACGCGATATGGGTTAGATAAGATGGAAAATAAAATAATACCAGGCAGCGTCCGCCATCAAACCATGCAATAACCCTTAAACCTATAAGAATATGACTGTCACCCGTTACCTCATCAGGTTTTCCCCAATTGTGCAGCACTTTTCGTGCAAAACTGACAACTGGAAACAGGAGTCGCAGGGAGTTGAGAAATTAAGTGATGTATTAAGGGAGACAACCAATTAGGGCAACAGCCAAACAGGAAGGAAAAGCGAAAAGTAAGGAATTTAACCATTGTTTATGAAAATATTTATGCACCAACATCTATTTATTTGAAAAGGAAGTAGAGAAAATGGCGCCGGAAGTGAGAATAATTCCGTGCATCTTGAATGATGCTTCTACAGTAATCAGACGAGCCGCCTGACGTACCCACTTAATTCTCTGCTGTGCCTATGTATAGGTGTTTTTCTAACCGTCCGCGGTGGGCGCAGTGCGTCTAAAACCCCCGTGTCCTGCGCTGTACATGGTTGTACGGGACTGGCGGCCGCGCATCGTTGCGCAACTACCCAAATAACAATATGAGTCAGTTTTGGCACTTTACTCGGCAGATCAGTAAACGAGGGATGCAAAAGAACTGTTATTGTTCCGTGAATAAATATTTCTGTATAATTCTGCCAGAGCTAATTCAAAAAACGCGATTATAGTCGGATGCAGCTTAATTCAGCAGTGAAGCCTCGCCCACGCGCTCATAACCGCCAGCCACTGTTCCTCCGCAAGGCTACAAATAATTCATACTTCAAACTTTTCCTGTTACCCAAATAAGTCGGTAACTACAAAAATAAAATTACTAGCGTGTAATTTTATGTTTTCCCTCGCCTATTATAGCAGAATGGCGAAAACGTAATTCCTTATTGAACTGAAATAAGATGCGTCCTTCGTTGCAACTATTTATTGTCAAGTTTCCCTTCAGTTGGAAGTGAACGTTCATGAGTAAAACGGCTTCAGCAGTGAAATAAGCTGTACCGCAGACTTTTGAATAGTGCAGTGCTCAGACTCAATACACTTTGTACATGTATATTGCATACTTCATTGCTTCCACTGATGAAAAGGCTCTTCAAGAACAGCAGACGCTCTAGAGGTATCAAGTACGACGCCATATTGAAAACGCCGCATGACGACGATTTTGTTTGCTTCTGTGATTGGCTGGCGGAGTAACGCAACCCCGCACGATCCGTGTGCCTTGGTTGCCAACTGCTGTCTTTTTAGGCTGTATTCTACTATACTAAATTTTATTTTACGCTTCTTTTCTGCGCGAGTCCATTTCACGTGGTTCCTGGTTCGGCAAGTAAATGAGAGGTGTATCTCCCAGGCGTACCTGTGAGGTACACCTTATTTCATTTCTCTTTTGCAGGTTTACGCGTCTTTGTGGCGAATGGCGGGCGTTATTCACATTTGTACTAGTAAAGGTAGAACCTCCACCTCAATCATTTGCATAGGAAAGTTACCTGGGGTTGCCCGTCCCCCCCCCCCCAAAAAAAAGAAAGAAAAGAAAGAAATCCTGGGTACGTGCCTACCACGACAGGAAACAAAGGCTTTAGCTTCGACTCCAAGCATGTGCGTGTCTGCGAGAAGTATTTTTACGCTACTGATATTAGTCGGACATACGAGTTTGTGGTTACTTGAATGCAATGTCACATATTAAACACACTATGTTACGGAGTTACGGAGCTTACGGAGCTTTGACCTTGTGCACCGCGTTGCTGGAATATGAACCTGGCAACGTTTAACGCTAGAACGTTATCTAGCGAGGCGAGTCTAGCAGTGCTATTGGAGGAATTAGAGGGCAGTAAATGGGATATAATAGGGCTCAGTGAAGTTAGGAGGCCAAAAGAAGCATATACAGTGCTAAACAGCGGGCACGTCCTGTACTACCGGGGCTTAGCGGAGAGAAGAGAACTAGGAGTCGGATTCCTGGTTAATAAGAATATAGCTGGTAACATACAGGAATTCTATAGCATTAACGAGAGGGTGGCAGGTCTTGTTGTGAAACTTAATAAGAGGTACAAAATGAAGATTGTACAGGTCTACGCCCCTACATCCAGTCATGATGACCAGGAAGTCGAAAGCTTCTATGAAGACGTGGAATCGGCGATGGGTAAAGTCAAAACAGAATACACTATACTGATGGGCTACTTCAATGCCAGGGTAGGCAAGAAGCAGGCTGGAGACAAGTCAGTGTGGGAATATGGCATAGGCTCTAGGAATAGCAGAGGAGGGTTATTAGTAGAGTTTGCAGAACAGAATACTATGAGGATAATGAATACCTTCTTCCGCAAGCGAGATGGCCGAAAGTGGACGTGGAGGAGCCCGAACGGCGAGACTAGAAATGAAATAGACTTCATACTCTGCGCTAACCCTGGCATCATACAAGATGTGGACGTTCTCGGCAAGGTGCGCTGCAGTGACCACAGGATGGTAAGAACTCCAATTAGCATAGACCTGAGGAGGGAACGGAAGAAACTGGTACATAAGAAGCCGATCAATGAGTTAGCGGTAAGAGGGAAAATAGAGGAATTCCAGATCAAGCTACAGAACAGGTATTCAGCTTTAACTCAGGAAGAGGACCTTAGTGTTGAAGCAATAAATGACAATCTTGTGGGCATCATTAAGGAGTGTGCAATGGAAGTCGGTGGTAACTCCGTTAGGCAGGATACCAGCAAACTATCGCCGGAGACGAAAGATCTGATCAAGAAACGCCAATGTATGAAAGCATCTAACCCTACAGCTAGAATAGAACTTGCAGAACTTTCGAAGTTAATCAACAAGCGTTAGACAGCTGACATAAGGAAGTATAATATGGATAGAATTGAACATGCTCTCAGGAACGGAGGAAGCCTAAAAACAGTGAAGATGAAACTAGGAATTGGCAAGAATGAGATGTATGCGCTAAGAGACAAAGCCGGCAATATCATTACTAATATGGATGAGATAGTTCAAGTGGCTGAGGAGTTCTATAGAGATTTATACAGTACCAGTGGCATCCACGACGATAATGGAAGAGAAAATATTCCAGAGGAATTCGAAATCCCGAAGGTAACGCCGGAATAAGTAAAGAAAGCCTTAGGAGATATGCAAAGGGGGAAGGCAGCTGGGGAGGATCAGGTAACAGCAAATTTGTTGAAGGATGGTGGACAGATTGTTCTAGAGAAACTGGCCACCCTGTATACGCAATGCCTTATGACCTCGAGCGTACCGGAATCTTGGAAGAACGCTAACATAATCCTAATCCATAAGAAAGGGGACGCCAAAGACTTGAAAAATTATAGACCGATCAGCTTACTATCCGTTGCCTACAAAGTATTTACTAAGGTAATTGCAAATAGAATCAGGAACACCTTAGACTTCTGTCAACCAAAGGACCAGGCAGGATTCCGTAAAGGCTACTCAACAATAGACCATATTCACACTATCAATCAAGTGATAGAGAAATGTGCAGAATATAACCAACCCTTATATATAGCTTTCACTGATTACGAGAAAGCGTTTGATTCAGTCGAAACCTCAGCAGTCATGGAGGCATTGCGGGATCAGGGTGTAGATGAGCCATATGTAAAAATACTGGAAGATATCTATAGCGGCTCCACAGCCACCGTAGTCCTCCATAAAGCAAGCAACAAAATCCCAATAAAGAAAGGCGTCAGGCAGGGAGATACGATATCTCCAATGCTATTCACAGCGTGTTTACAGGAGGTATTCAGAGACCTGGATTGGGAAGAATTGGGGATAAAAGTTAATGGAGAATACCTTAGTAACTTGCGATTCGCAGATGATATTGCCTTGCTTAGTAACTCAGGGGACCAATTGCAATGCATGCTCACTGACCTGGAGAGGCAAAGCAGAAGAGTGGGTCTAAAGATTAATCTGCAGAAAACTAAAGTAATGCTTAACAGTCTCGGTAGAGAACAGCAATTTACAATAGGCAGCGAGGCACCGGAAGTCGTAAGGGAATACATCTACTTATGCCAGGTAGTGACGGCGGATCCGGATCATGAGACGGAAATAATCAGAAGAATAAGAATGGGCTGGGGTGCGTTTGGCAGGCATTTTCAAATCATGAACAGCAGGTTGCCATTATCCCTCAAGAGAAAAGTTTATAATAGCTGTGTCTTACCAGTACTCACGTACGGGGCAGAAACCTGGAGGCTTACTAAAAGGGTTCTACTCAAATTGAGGACGACACAACGAGCTATGGAAAGAAGAAGGATAGGTGTAACGTTAAGGGATAAGAAAAGAGCAGATTGGGTGAGGGAACAAACGCGAGTTAGTGACATAATAATATTTGGCGTTTTTCGTGCCAAAACCACTTTCTGATTATGAGGCACGCCGTAGTGGAGGACTCCGGAAATTTTGACCACCTGGGGTTTTTAACGTGTACCTGAATCTAAGTACACGCGTGTTTTCGCATTTCGCCCCCCATCGAAATGCGGCCGCCGTGGCCGGGATAGTTAATGACAGCTTAGTTGAAACCAAGAAAAAGAAATGGGCATGGGCAGGACATGTAATGAGGAGGGAAGATAACCGATGGTCATTAAGGGTTACGGACTGGATCCCAAGGGAAGGGAAGCGTAGCAGGGGGCGGCAGAAAGTTAGGTGGGCGGATGAGATTAAGAAGTTTGCAGGGACGGCATGGCCACAATTAGTACATGACCGGGTGTGATGACCCACTTATGGGCAAAGGTTCGTGTTCTCAATGGTTCGGTTGGTTCTCTTAGGCGGAGCCTCCGAGAACACAATTGAGGACAAAGCCGTTGGTTTGGACGCACACACAAAGACTTTTAATCAAACTAAAAAGGCAAAAAGTCAATAGAAAGAAACAGAAAGCATGCATAAAATAAACACTCCAAAAAACATTGCGGTAAGGAACACACTTAGGGCTTTAACGAGGGTGCTAGTCCGGGCTGGCCACGAGGGCGGGGACACGTCGCAGTCTCGACGCGGCAACGCGGCGACAAGCTGGCAGAAGGAGTGGCGCCGGCCTCACCAAAGGTCGCGGCGTAGGTTGACCGACCGGGCGCCGGGAGCGCGCCAGCTCTGGTGAGGCGAGGTAACGCTGGCGGCTGGGTGGCAGGAGTGGACGGCGGCGGCGTTCTGGCCGGGCGGAGAGCTCGGGCCCGTAGCCCGACTGCTCCCCTCTCGCCCACGGGCACGGAAGCTCGAACGCCGGCCTCGGGCAGCAGGCGGCACGGCAGACGGGGGTGGCGTTCTGGCCGGGCAGCTGGCGTAGAACTCGGGCCCGAAGCCCGACTGTTCTCGTCCTGCCACCTGGCGCACAAGCTCACCGGCCTTGAGGAGCCGACGGCACGCTCAGGTAGACGGGCGACGCACAGGAACAGGTTGGCAGGAGGCCCCGGGCGGGTGAAGTCCTGGTGGGCTCGGGTCCGGAACCCGACGGCCCGTCTTCAACGCCCGATCCGGTGGTTGACCTCCTCCTGCCGTCGTTTCCTGGGACTCTCCTGGCGTCTCCCCGGCGTCTCCCTGCGTGTCATCTTGCGTGTCGCCCCCGTTCTGCCAGCGCACCACGCTTTTTGTCGTGGTCTGGCCGATTTGGCATTTACTGATTGGCTGCCCGACGCCCCGTGGTCTTTTCTAATTGGTTGCTTTTTTCCTTTTGTTGTCTTTCCTGCGCCGCGCGTTCACGTGCCGCGCGCTCTTCGGCGTCGTCGTTTTTCCTCCTTCCAGCTCGGCGTGCGTGCACTCAGCGTCGTCTGCTCTCGACCGTCCCGAGCCCCACACCACGTCGCGCACCACACATCACACCGGGGTTGTTGGATTAATAATAATAATATTTGGGGTTTTACGTGCCAAAACCACTTTCTGATTATGAGGCACGCCGTAGTGGAGGACTCCGGAAATTTTGACCACCTGGGGTTCTTTAACGTGCACCTAAATCTAAGCACACGGGTGTTTTCGCATTTCGCCCCCATCGAAATGCGGCCGCCGTGGCCGGGATTCGATCCCGCGACCTCGTGCTCAGCAGCCCAACACCATAGCCACTGAGCAACCACGGCGGGTGGGGTTGTTGGAGAAGTATGGGAGAGGCCTTTGCCCTGCGGTGGGCGTAACCAGGCTGATGATGATGATGATGATGATGATGCCCGCGTTGCTTTCCTCTCAGTTCGACACACTAACACACCTTTCCTCGTTTCTGCACCCTCCCGCCTCACACCCTCTCCCCTTTAGAAGAACCCCACCTACATATACTGTGGCGACGAAAGCGTACGTTGCCTTGAGCAAGACAAGTCCACTTGTCGAAATGTTGGCTCCTGCATTCACCTTGTTCACGTTTTGCTCATGTTACGGAGTGTATTTTATATTTTATGATACTATCATTACAGATTGTAGGATTCTGTCCATTTGCGAGTTTCTGTAGCCTCTAAAAAGATGTACTCTTCTGTGTCATAATTGCATTTATTTGGTACACGTTGCTCCATGCTTCCGTAGAATGCTCCATGCTACTTCGCCCGACATCACGCTTAGGAAGAACGTCAGTGCCGCGCGGTGGAATAATACGAAGGGGGGTCTGGGTAGCGATCACTGGGTGATCGAGATCCAGGTAGACACGGGACCGCGCCGCCGCCACCACGGTCATCGGCTCGGCACCAGGGGCAACCACTATCGGCTGGTGAAATGGCACGCGTTTAGCAAAGTCAGGAAAGAGCAGAACCGCGGCAGCGCGGCAATCGACGACATCGAAAGCTGGACCCCGACGCTCAGGGAGGGGACGAATTTCCGCGGGAAGCAGGCCTCGTGGTGATAGATAGTGAACTCCTACACATGTGGGAAGCCAAGCTCAGCACGCAAGACAGGTGGAAGCGTCAACAACAGAATCGAACGCTGCGCAGACACATAGCACGGCTAGACCGGCACATAGAAGACCATGCATTGCAGGTATGCAAATCGCAATGGGAGGAGACGTGCAACGGCATGGAGAACCAGCTAGAAATGGCCAAGACATGGCACTTCCTCCGGCATCTCTTGGATCCCGAGGAAAGCAAATCAGCGCACGCGTATAAGATCAACAGGCTAGCACACGATTACGAAGGCACGTCCGCAGATTTGCTAGAAGCCGGGCGAACTCGTTACATCAAGGCAGCTGGCCCCGTCGCGAATGCGGCGTACGCGGGGGAGGGGGAGCGTAACGCGCAGCTAGATGAGGACTTCAGCGTAGCAGAGGTGAGGGCGGTACTGCACAAGCTCAACAGAAAATTGGCATCGGGCCCGCACGTTATAGCCAATAACACGCTCCGTAACTTCCACGACGTGTCGGTAGAACGGCTGACGGATTACATTAACTGGTACTACAATGCGGGTGCAGTACCGGGCTTGTGGAAAACGGCGCGCATAAATATGATGGCAAAACCGAGCAAGCGGCTACAGATCGACAATCTTTGATCAATGTCCCTTGCGTCTTGCGTCGACAAGGTCATGGAACACGCGGTTTTCGCTCGCCTTACCAACCACCTCGAAGACCGAGGCATGCTACCACACATGATGCTGCGGTTCCGTCAGGGCTTTTACACGCAGGATGTCATGATTCACCTCGAACACCACACCGTAGACACTCCCACGCGATCCACAAAAGCGATACTCGGGCTCGACCTCAAAAAGGCGTTCCACAACGCGAAACGCGCCGCGATACTTGAAAGAATTCGAGCATTGGGACTGGGAGAGGACGTACGACTACGTACGGGACTTACTTACTGGTCGCCGGGCACGCATAGCGATCGGCGAAATGGAATCGCAAGACATAAACATAGGTGGCATGGGCACGCCGCAGGGCTCCGTCATTTCGCCCATGCTCTTTAACTTCGCTCTTCTCGGATTACACCGGAAACTAGCAGAGATAGAAGGCCACAGTTTCTATGCCGATGACATCCCGCTCTGTGCTGCCGAGGGAAATGACGGCCACATAGAGCAAACATTGCAGGCGGCTGCCGACGCCGTGCCGGAGTATCTGCGCGACACCGGCCCCGAATGCTCCGTGGTCCAATGAGAGCTCCTGCTCTACAGACCCATGAGCAGGGACCGCGAATCCAAGGACGCCGATTCCGAACCTGAGTGCGCAGGAAGTGAAATTACAGTAGTCACATCGGACGGCAGCGTCATCCTGCATGTTCAAAATATTAGGATACTGGGATTGCACCTGTCGATTTACGGCCACAACGGGAAAACCGTACGCAGACCAGAGCGCGTGGTCGATGAAACAATCCGGCTGCGGAAATGCATTTCAAATCGACATAGTGGAATGAAGGAACGCAATACCATCCGTCTGGTACAGGCGTTCGTAACCAGTTACATAAACTACGTCGCCTCCTACCTCAAGTGGCAGGTGACCGAACAAACCAAGGTAGACCATCCATCCGTAAGGCGTACAAACGTGCCATTGTTTTGCCGATCATTACCAGCACAGATAAATTTTTCGAACTGCGTTTACACAATACCCTATACAAGATAAACGAAGGCACAACGTCGCGCAGTACAAGCGTATGGCAAAGACTAGAACCGGGCGACACATTCTCGAGATGTGGGCATCAGCTACCACACGCTGCACAACGAAAAGTTCGCGATACCCACACCGATTCGCGAGCGCATCGTCGTTTCGCCGTTGCCCGAGAACATGCACCCGACGCATCACGCCGGCCTGCGCAACAGGCGCGTGCGAGACTCCAAAGAAATACTGCAGCAGCAAAGAAACCGTTTACGTAGACGCAGCCCGTTACGGGCGGCGGCGCGGTTTCGCGGCCACAATCTTGGATCACAGTGGAACTTGCGTCGCGAGCGTGACGATACGCACAGAAGAGACGGGGGAGGCCGAGAAAGCGGCTATGGCCCTCGTGGTAACCACCATGGGCGCCAAGGTAACAATAAGCGACTGGCTGGCAGCGATACGCAACTACCCTATAATGCGGAATATAGGTCGAGGCGGAATATGGGTAGACCCCCTTACATTGAAGCAAAGAAGTCAACATAAAAATTATAATGCACAAAACTGTTTTATTTACTGGCGCCGCCAAACTCGTCACCTGCTCATTCGTTCGAGCTGTCTGAACTCTCGTCCGAAGACGACTGTTTCTGATTGGCTGCGTCCCACAACATGTCATCCTCGGTGCCGTCCAAGGAGTTGCTAATGCTACACTTCTTGAATGCCCGCACCACCATATCGTCGGGCAGCGAGCACAAAGCCTGTGTGGCCCATGTGGCCACAGTGGCTAGAGGCGGCCTGCGCAGCCTGCCGGTTGGGGTTGTCGGCTTGTCACCGGCCATCTACTGATTATACTGTTCAAGGACACGGTTGTTAAAGGGCTTGCAGAGCACGACGTCCAGTGGCGGAAATGTTGACGTCATGTTTCCTGGAATGATTGCGAGCTCCGTCCTCCCGTCGCGAAGTGCCCCGGAAAGGCAACCAAGACGAGCGTGATCGGACACCACAAGAGTGCGCCGGGTCGCCGATTGCAGATGGTCTTGATTCAGTTGAGCATGAAGGCCTCGTCCATATAGCGATTTTCGTTCACTCAAACGACAACATCCCGCTGGAAAGTCTCTTTCGGCAGCGTCTTCCGCTTGAAGATTATTTATGGCAGCAGCATTCTGCCGTCTGCAGTACACGTGAGCATCACCGTGAAGCACGAACGTTCGTTCCCCGTTGAAAGAAGCTTGATTTCCTTCGGGCCGCGTTCGCACACTGTGGTAGACGACGACACGTCGAGCCACACCGGCGTTTCATCAGCGTTGCCGATTTCTCCCAACATGTAGCCATGCTGCTGCTAGGGACGGATAACATAGCGCTGGAATTGGACCAGCTTGTACGCGTATGCCTCTGGCATCTACTGGCTAATTGATGTGCGCCGTCGAAGTGTGAATCCCTTGCGTCGCATGAAGCGACGAACCCAGTAAATGGAGCCCATGAATTGTTCTTTGGACAACCCGGATTCTGGGCGATCTCGATAGCTTTGATGCGGATGAGTTCCACTGTCACTGGCAAGGATCTGGCACGATGCTCGCGGACGAAATCCGCCACCTTGTCTTTGAGCTCCTGGTGCACCGCGCGGAGTTCGCCAGTACGGACGCTTTTTTCCGAGATGCCAAAGGGCCGCTGGGCAGATATGTTCCAACGCTTTTCAGCATATTCGTTCACTTTCTTTTTCAACACCGCGGTGAACTGATGTCGAGTACTAGTACTCATTTTGTGGGTTGTCGGGAAGATAACACCAGGAATGATTACTGCATAAAAAGGTAAGATGGCGTCTCTCCAGCTGCGTAGGCCACGTCAACGTTGGGCGGCGTCGGTCACCATGGAGGCAATAACGATGCGGATGCCGAAAGGTCCGCGCTTCTATATGTTGCCAGACGACTATTCAGGTTGCGCCAAGGGCCGGTATATAAGTCGAGGGGTGACATTTAGTAGTATTCTTTAAAACACCTTCGACCTATATCCCGCACTGTACGGTACGCTAGCGGCGAGATCTCTCGGGAAGTGACCCACATTCTCCGAATTCAAGACGGCAATATTTGTCGCAAAAGCGGCAGTTTCCTCATATGGACCCCCGCCTAGACGGAACCTACGCTCCTGGGCAACGAGGCGGCCCACACCGCGGTGCCCGCCGGCAGTGCCGAGGTCTCGCCTACCGCGAGAGCGATGCGGGAGTGGACGTGGGGGGATCGCATGACCACTTTCAGGGACATCACGCAACACTACAGATCACACAACACTGGGGATTGAACAGACTCAAATACCCAGCACCGCACGCCAAACTAAACAAGAAACAGGTGGTTGTCTGGAGGGAATTGCAGACGCACACTTATCCGAATCCGGTGATCCTTCGCCTCTGCTACCCCGACCTTTATTCCTATTCCCCATTATAGGCTTTCGAGCCATCCCTCAATAAATACATCTTGTCATCATCATTCATCCGACGAGTGTAAAGCGTGCAGAGCCAGAGCAACGCTGCAGCACATGCAGTGGGAATGCACCGGCAGCGAGCAGCAGAAGTCCCCGACGAAGGGGGTTGACATGGCTGTGTCGAACCGCGGGGCGCGTTGGGAGGCGGCTCTGCTCAGCCACGACCTCGCCGATTCACTGTGGGCCGGCCGGTACGCCGAGGAAGTCGCCGGTGTACAAGGACTCGAGGCTGTCACCTAGACTGGGGTGCTTATGGCCCCAGCCCGCCCAAATCGCCGGACATTTTGAATAAAGTTTTCACTCACTTGAATGCGGGAGAAGAGATGCGTTGATACCCCGGTTCATGAATCCTGTTGAGTTGTGCTTCTGCCCCTAAACTCGCAACCGGAGTGACGTGCGGAAGCCCTGTGATGGCACACTAGATTCCAGAGAGCGAACGAGAGAGAGATGCAGAGATAGAGAGGGACTCTTTATTACAAAAAACAGCATTTTGCCGGCCGGTATACAACCGCTTGCATGCTACTCTGTACAGGGACGGGAAATGTGATTAAAATATTCCAGAGGAGAGTGGGAGAAAAAGAGAATAAAAATAAAGATAAAATGCGTATGTGGACTTGATACTAATATTTACAGGTGACATGGCGGGTAAATTTAGGCTTTTTTATATGAAAGGTTAAATCTTTAAAGCTTTCCTATTATGTTAGTTGTGTCGTGTGCTGCCTTATGTTAGTTGTGGATGCTCAAAAACGTGTCAGAACACGTTGGTCGCTAGATTCTCAGATTACAAGCATGTGATTCAGATGTCATTTGTAAGTTCGGACGGAAGCAACAAGACTCCGACACTTCCTCAACGTGCCCATTACCTCCATCTTTAGATCACGTCGCAGCACACTGTCAACTTGGCTGCACGAATGCCGCGTAGTCAGTTTTACCTATCGCTTTCTTGTGTCATGTCATTAAGCCACCCTCTTGTGCTTAATTATCACCAGCACGCTTTTTATCATTGATACGGCCTCACTGAATGTTGAACGTCTCAGTGGTGTTTTATTTCAACCAAACGTCAGGCTTCGTAGATAGCTGAAACTCTTCAAATTAGGCCACAGCGCTCCCTGACGCTACACTTTCCCCCAGGTGAGCCATCGATAGGCTCCCGGCGTTCGGCGCTTTCTGGATGCTGAACTTCAGCAGGACTATTAGGAGGTACCGATGTCTGGCTACTTGGGTTACCTGAAAACCCGTGAGCACCTACGCAGCCGATTCTCTTATCCAAGTCTTCACACCGGCGCTGCTGGAAATGTCGCCTCGTGTCCTCTTTCTCAACGCCGCAAGCGAACTACCACTGCACCCTCTGGGAAACTACAGTGACTTCCTTGTACAGCAGCTCCCTTCACTCTTATAGGAATTTACCTTTACGGCTTTCTACCGGCAACCGGTGTATTGTGACTGCTGTGGACTGCATCATCCCGTACGCCGAAATTGCCTCAGTTCGGTGAGGGAGTATACCAGAAGTGACTGCCGCGGCCAACTTGTAACAAGCGACCTACATGTTTCATGTAGGTTGTGTTCTTTTGAACGGGCACGGCAAGGCAGTTCTCTCAAACACGTTTGGTGAAGTTCTGCGAGCTTCCAACACCGTGAAAAAGTCATCGCAGGCTCAGTGATATTCTGGTTGTAACGCTTGCCTATAACGACGCTGTTCAACAATGCACAGGATACTCTGCGTTTCTTTCTTATCTCCGGCCGACACTAAACCTTTGCATTCATTGTTTCCTTTCTTTTTGTTGACATCCAGACTTCACCATCTATTTGCGCCGACTTTGCGTGCTACATACCCGAGGTCGCTACTGGGCTCGTGTAAACACTGATGCGTGCAAAGAAGATCTCAAGAGTTGCTAGAACGCAATTCACGGTGTCAAATTGTATAACCCCCGTGAAGGTATACTGCCTTTGGAAGCCCGTACGACGCCCGCTTTATTTGACGGCTTCAATCTCGGTATAAATGGCCCCTGCAAAATCAGAGTCCACCTCAGCGGCGAACTATTCTTTTCACCTGTTGATCCATGGACCGAGCGACGCTGGCGCAGGAAAGAAATTGCTTATGTTTACAGCCTCACGACCTTCCATCAGCGTTAATGGGCTTATGCGCCACTGTCGTCTCTTACAAGACAGACAGAGAGAGAGAGAGAGAGAGAGAGAGAGAGAGAGAGAGAGAGATTGCTTGACCAAGGTGAGTCAAGCATGTTGACTGCACCGTTATTGCTTAGCGCGTCACACATGCCCTGAACATCGGTCAGCATTGTGGAGGAGCGATAGAAGAAACGGAATGGTTATAGAGATCACCTTTCCATCTCTACTGGTACTAAGCCTTTTAAGAAACTATTCGATTAGAGGACGCCGTTAACTGCGATGTACAGCTTTCCGTGAACAAGTCAAAGTTCCAATGGGGCCCACTGTGGGGTTCTTTCAAGCATGCACAAAAGAAAACATTTCACAACTTTGATTGTCACACTGCGCTCTCAAACTTTTGTAAATGTATCTAAAACAGCGCAAGCTGCGAACGCAACTCAAGCAGTGGTCCTAATCAATTAATAAGGTTATCTTCTGTGATCACGAAGCACTGCCACTTCGTCAAAGCCACGGAATTATTGTCGACGAGGCGAGTGTGGCACGCTGTTCTTTTATGTCAAAGATTACTAATTACCTGCTTAAATAAGTTCCCTCATAATGATAGTAGTGTTCTAACTACCGAGAGCTTGTGGAAAATTCTTTGCAAACATATTCTTTCCAGGTGTTAACAGAAGGGTACAATGGTGAAAATGACTATAAACACGGCACTTGCCAGGGTGAAAAATGTATTTATACTGAAATTCCATTGGGCTGTGAAGATAAAGCAAAAGGCAGAAATCATAATGTAAGTAGCTATGACTAAAATATCTCTTACCTTTGAAGATGTGACGTGGAACTATTTTTTTTTACTTATAAATACTAGGACCTCTTTTAATGATCACAGCTGGGTGGATGCACAATTTTCACAAAAAACGAACAAATACCTAGACAGACAATAAGTGTAAAATAAGTGGAGTGCGGCCTGATCCCGGTGACCAGAACCGGTAACGCACTCTCTCACCAGAGCAGGATTGGCCACCCTGGTGCAGTACTTGGCCACAACCTCCCATATGAATACAACAATCAAACCCCGGCCCTCCGTCCCCAGTAGCTGCGAAGCAACTGACCACGGCGGCGGTCAGATCTGTGACGCAGCAGAGGGTTCTAAGACTACCTGGCTCCGGACAGGCCGCCATTGGAATCTGAACCTGGCAACGTTTAACGCTAGAACGTTATCTAGCGAGGCGAGTCTAGCAGTGTTATTGGAGGAATTAGAGGGTAGTAAATGGGATATAATAGGGCTCAGTGAGGTTAGGAGGACAAAAGAAGCATATACAGTGCTAAAAAGCGGGCACGTACTGTGCTACCGGGGCTTAGCGGAGAGACGAGAACTAGGAGACGGATTCCTGATTAATAAGGAAATAGCTGGTAACATACAGGAATTCTATAGCATTAACGAGAGGGTGGCAGGTCTTGTTGTGAAACCTAATAAGAGGTACAAATTGAAGGTCGTACAGGTATACGCCCCTACATCTAGTCATGATGACCAGGAAGTCCAAAGCTTCTATGAAGACGTGGAATCGGCGATGGGTAAAGTCAAAACAGAATACACTATACTGATGGGCTACTTCAATGCCAGGGTAGGCAAGAAGCAGGCTGGAGACAAGTCAGTGTGGGAATATGGCATAGGCTCTAGGAATAGCAGAGGAGAGTTATTAGTAGAGTTTGCAGAACAGAGTAATATGCGAATAATGAATACCTTTTTCCGCAAGCGGGTTAGCCGAAAGTGGACGTGGAGGAGCCCGAATGGTGAGACTAGAAATGAAATCGACTTCATACTCTGCGCGAACCCTGGCATCATACAAGATGTAGACGTGCTCGGCAAGGTACGCTGCAGTGACCATAGGATGGTAAGAACTCGAATTAGCCTAGACTTGAGGAGGGAGGGGAAGAAACTGGTACACAAGAAGCCAATCAATGAGTTAGCGGTAAGAGGGAAACTAGAGGAATTCCGGATCAAGCTACAGAACAGGTATTCGGCTCTAACTCCGGAACAGGACCTTAGTGTTGAAGCAATGAACGACAATCTCATGGGCATCATTAAGGAGTGCGCAATAGAAGTCGGGGGTAACGCCGTTAGACAGGAAACCAGCAAGCTATCGCAGGAGACGAAAGATCTGATCAAGAAACGCCAATGTGAAATCATTTAACCCTACAGCTAGAATAGAACTGGCAGAACTTTCTAAGTTAATCAACAAGCGTAAGACAGCGGACATGAGGAAGTATAATATGGATAGAATTGAACAGGCTCTCAGGAACGGAGGAAGCCTAAAAACAGTGAAGAAGAAACTAGGAATAGGCAAGAATCAGATGTGTGCGTTAAGAGACAAAGCCGGCAATATCGTTACTAATATGGATGAGATAGTTCAAGTGGCTGAGGAGTTCTATAGAGATATATACAGTACCAGTGGCACCCACGAAGATAGTGGAAGAGAGAATAGCCTAGAGGAATTCGAAATCCTACAGGTAACGCCAGAAGAAGTAAAGAAAGCCTTATGAGCTATGCAAAGGGGGAAGGCAGCTGGGGAGGATCAGGTAACAGCAGATTTGTTGAAGGATGGTGGTCAGATAGTTCTAGAGAAACTGGCCACCCTGTATACGCAATGCCTCATAACCTCGAGCGTACCGGAATCTTAGAACGCTAACATAATCCTAATCCATAAGAAAGGGTACGCCAAAGACTTGAAAAATTATAGACCGCTCAGCTTACTGTCCGTTGCCTACAAAGTATTTACTAAGGTAATCGCAAATAGAATCAGGAACTCCTTAGACTTCTGTCAACCAAAGGACCAGGCAGGATTCCGTAAAGGCTACTCAACAATAGACCATATTCACACTATCAATCAAGCGATAGAGAAATGTGCAGAATATAACCAACCCTTATATATAGCTTCATTGATTACGAGAAAGCGTTTGATTCAGTCGAAACCTCAGCAGTCATGGAGGCATTACGGAATCAGGGTGTAGATGAGCCATATGTAAAGACACTGGAATATATCTATAGCGGCTCCACAGCGACCGTAGTCCTCCACAAAGAAAGCAACAAAATGCCTATAAAGAAAGGCGTCAGACAGGGAGATACGATATCTCCAATGCTATTCACAGCATGTTTACAGGAGGTATTCAGAGGCCTGGAGTGGGAAGAATTAGGGATAAAAGTTGATGGAGAATACCTTAGCAACTTGCGATTCGCTGATGATATTGCCTTGCTTAGTAACTCAAGGGACCAATTGCAATGCATGCTCACTGACCTGGAGAGGCAAAGCAGAAGGGTGGGTCTGAAAATTAATCTGCAGAAAACTAAAGTAATGTTTAACAGTCTCGGAAGAGAACAGCAGTTTAGGATAGGTAGCGAGGCACTGGAAGTGGTAAGGGAATACACCTACTTAGGGCAGATAGTGACCACGGATCCGGATCATGAGACTGAAATAACCAGAAGAATAAGAATGGGCTGGGGTGCGTTTGGCAGGTATTGTCAAATCATGAACAGCAGGTTGCCATTATCCCTCAAAAGGAAAGTGTAGAACAGCTGTATGTTACCAGAACTCACATATGGGGCAGAAACCTGGAGGCTTACGAAAAGGGTTCCGCTGAAATTGAGGACGACGCAACGAGCTATGCAAAGAAGAATGATGGGTGTAACGTTAAGGGATAAGAAAAGAGCAGATTGGGTGAGGCAACAAATGCGGGTAAATGACATCTTAGTTGAAATCAAGAAAAAGAAATGGGCATGGGCCGGACATGTAATGAGGAGGGTTTCGAACGACGGCACTGAGTCCTGTTTTACAATGTCGTTGCTGAAGTTGTTCCAATCTTTTATAGTTCTATGAAATTACGAATACTTGAAGTAGTTATCTCAAGTACATGATGACTTATTGGTGAAAGGATAATGTAGCCGGGTCGCATAGTCCGTGGAGTACATCAAAACACTTGAACTATCTATGTTATGCGGCCCTCGCACTATTTGAAAGGATAGTTGTCGGTGGTAGAAGAGATTTCTTTCTGTAATAGAAGACAATACAGTTCGCTTAAATAACTTACCAATTTATGCTCGCGCACACGAATGATAAATTAAAGTTAATGGCTTCATTGGAACTTTATTCAACTGCGTATTATTTGTCTGAGTTTATCACAAATTAAAACCGCATATTCTATTAGTGGGCAAATGATAGGCTTATGCGCGAGGAGACGGAGGGCAGCTGTGACAAGCTTCAAAGAGGACCTCTAGAAAAAAGAAAAGCTTGCTTGCAGGCAATCAGCCGTCACAGAGTAGATATGCTTTGGCCAAAGAAGGCCTTGATTATATGTTATTGATCCACAAACCAAGGTGCCTATAGTCGGTAACTTCCTTTAAAGAAATAGTTCGAACGCTATAGAAGTAAAAAAGAGGCTATTTTTAAAAGTTATTCGGGTGTATACAGCTTCCTGTCATTCTTCCTGTCATTCTTCACACCGAGAACTATGATACAAGCGGCCAATTATAAGGAAAACTACGAGCCTGTTGTCGTGCTCCTGCCCGTGTAAGGTGCCGTATTTTTCGAAGGATGACTATTTCACAGGGTAAGCTGTGACAAGCTCATGGATGGATGGATAGAAGGTAGGACCGTCTCCTTTGAAACGGGTTATGGCAGTTGCCACCATGCTCAGCTTTTTATTTTTGTTTAACTGTTGTAAGTTATTAAAATTCGCCATTTTCTTAATTACTCCTACACTCTTAACCTTATGTCGCGTCTCTGCTTTTGAGCCACCAATCTTCCAATCGCTTTTTGCTAATTTCCACCACATATTTACATCGGTATGGATGTCATCACATTTTAGTACGAGGTGTTCAATTGTTTCTAGAGATTTACCACACACATGCGTCTTCTTCGGTAAATTTCTTTTTATAGCAGTGCCTCCTAAGACATCCTGACCCAGTTTCAAAGAGTAGGGCACTGCCTTTTGAGTTATGATAAAACACTTGCTTCCTGATCTGCTGTTTCCAGTATCGATTTAGTTCAACACTATGCTTCTTTTCCATTGAATTTAACCACATTTTACCTTCCGTGTTTATCCATTTTTTACCTTCCGCGTTTTTGACTTGTCGTTTAATGCTCTGTCTTTTTCCGCCCTCGTATCTGGCATAATTGCTGGTTAGCTCCATTGTTATTTTCCATCATTGTGAGTCAATGCTGTTTCTGTATAGGTATTTAAATACCTTAGCTTCCGACCTGTTATCGTCCGATTTCCTCAGGCGTTTTTCGTATAGGCGTTTACTCTGAGCTTCCCATGCTTCGAACGATGCCCAGCCTATATCTCCTGTACTGCCTTGTTTGTGGTTTTCCCGTGGGCGCCTAGTGCTAATCTTCCAGCAGCGCTCTGTTTAACTTCTAGTTTCGACTGAACTTCTCCCCTTAAGCGCCGGACCACATTCCCGAAAGTAAGCCCCGGCACCATTATTCCTTTCCAAATACCTCTCAGTACTTCATACCTGTTGTACACCCACAATGCCCTCTGTTTCATTATCCCGGCATCTCTTCGCCCTTTTGCTATGAGAGCCTATTCGTGCTTCTCCGTGTACATCTGCCCTTTGCTTGTCCATACCCCGAGGTATTTCTATTCGGCCACTGAGGGTATTTCATCGCCTTGTATTGTAAGCTCCTGATCAGATGTATCATTGAAAAACATCCTACCGGACTTAGCTGCACTAAAACTGAGACCTAGACTGTCTCTTCGTCTCCACAATAATTAACCAGAGTTTGGAAAGCTTCCTGGCTATCTGCTAACAGTACAATATCGTCCGCATACATTACACACAGTAGTCGTTGCTCATCAACCTTTCCGCCTAATATGTAGGACAGATTATACCCTAGATTGCGTCCTTGTATCCTTCTTTCCATACTTATTATATAAAGCATGAAGAGCAGCGGCGATACAGGACAACCTTGCCTTAATCCTTTGTGTGCCCCGACAGTTGTCGTACTCTTAATTCTACATGTTATTTCTACATTACTTTCTTGATATATTTTATGTAGGAAATCAATTACCTCACGACCGATACCTTCATCTTTTAATATGTTCCACAGGAGTTCCCTGTTCACGTTGTCGTATGCATGGCTTATGTCCAGGAAGACTAAATACAGAAATATATTTCTATGCACTGGGTAAGCACGAAAAGGCTATCATCTAAGCGACTACCACTCCTGAACCCGTTCTGAAGTTCTACGAGTATTCCATTACTTTCTGCCCATGATTGCATATTTAATTTCACCGCCTGCATCGCCAGCCTATATATATAACTGATGTTATCGTAATTGGTCGGAAGGATTTTAGCTTCGTCGTATCGCCTTCCCCTTTATAAACCGAATTATTTTGCTCTGTTTCGAGCTGTGTAGAATTTTCTTATTTGTTATGACTGCCTTCAATGCTTTTAGCAGCGTTTCCTTGCTTCTTGAGCCAAGTTCATGAATTAACTTGATTGGAATTTCTTCTATCCCTTACTTCTTGATCTTCTTGATCTGATCTGCGCACCTAACTTTCTGCCGCCCCCTGCTACGCTTCCCTTCTCTTGGCATCCAGTCCGTAACCCTTAATGACCATCGGTTGCCTTCCCTGCTCATTTCATGCCCTGCCCATTTCTTTTTCTTGATTGCAACTAAGAAGTCATTAACTCGCGTTTGTTCCCTCACCACGAAGAAATACACCTACTCAATTCGCTCTGCAGCGAAAGGACTCAACTACTGACGTAAGCATATTGAAATCGGTGGCTACTAACCAGCGTTTCCAAGTAACTCACCTTCTGAAGAAATACAATCCATCTTCACGGCTGTTCTATCCAAGACAATCTTTACTCAATGCAATGGACCCTAAACGCAACAACTGACAGGCCAGTAAATATGCGACAGGATCCGATGCATTTGGTTACCTGGAGGTGGTCTGAAGTGTAGGCCGGCCGGCGGTCCGGTAACGAAAGTGCCTTATTCATGGGAGGGAGCGATATATGTACACTTGGAAAGGGGTGACGTAGACGTCACGTGTTAACAGTCTGGGCGCTATCAGAATAACAGCGTGATATGGCCACATCTCCTCTTTAATGATGAGAAGGTCTAGAAGTTTCATCTGGCAACGGGTATCGACAGGGTTCCCGACGCAATCTTGTGCTCCTGCGTAACTGCTGTTATCCAGGCTGGAGGTCGTCTTCTGAAGGCCCCTGCGAGGTTGATTCTGGCTCAGGTTGAGGTGCTGTCTCCCGCAGATGCTCTCTTGTGCGACGCATTTCACTGCCGTCTTCGGTCTCCACAATCGTTGATCTTGGCGTTGCGGCTGGCCTTAGAACAATAGCTGGAGACCAGGTTCTCTGGAGAATGTCGTACGTCGTTACGCGTTGTCCCGGCGTCAGCGGGGAAAGGTTCCTGGCGCTGCGGTCTTAGTGGATCTTTTGCCGGCGCCGGATCGCCTGGAGATGGTCGTGGACATCCTTGCTGGGTATAGCCTCTGGCTCCAGGTGAGTTGTTGGTACCGGCAGGAGGGCCCGGGTCTGCCGCCCCATGAGCCTCTGCACAGGAGACTTCAGAACCGGGTCCCTGGGGGTATTATGCCACTCAAGCAGAGCAATTTCAAAATCTGGTGTGCGAGAAGAGCACTTTTTTGAGCAGCTTCTTGGCCTCCTGAACAGTTATTTCCGTCATGTCATTAGAACGCGGGTGACATGGACTTGACGTGACATGCACAATGTCTAGTTTTCTTTAAAAATCTTTGAAATCTGAGCTACTGAAGGGGGGCCCATTGTCACTATACAGCTTCTGTGGCAGCCCATGCACCGAAAAAACTTGTGCACACCAAGTCTTGAGCGCATTAGACGTGGTGTGGCGAAGTTCTCGGACTTCAAAGAAAAAGGAATGGAAGTCAACCATGACGGCGAACTCTCGACCGCCATAGTGAAACAGATCCACGCCTACGGACTCCCATGGCAGGGTCGGAACATCGTAGCTCAAAAGGGGCATTTTCTGGTTTCGTGGCTGGTGCATTTGGCATACCTTGCAGGTCTTGCAAAACTGTTTAATATCTGCGGACATATTTGGCCAAAACATTACACTGCTGGCGAGGGCTTTCATCTTATCTGCTCCAGCATGCGCTGTGTGAAGGAGCTGCATGATCTCTGCCTGTTTCGATTGCGGTATAATTACCTTGTTGCTTCGGAAGACTAGCCCATCTTGTGCGTAAACATCTTCCCTGTAGGTCCAGTATGGACTTCCCGGCTCTGGGACGCCATGTTTGTGGTTCGGCCACGCCGTCTCTGCGTATTCACGGATGATGATTAGTGCCGGATCCTCGTTTGTAGCATCCCGCAATGTTTTCAAGCGGTGTTCCGACGCTGAAACATAGTCAAGCACATTCACTTGAAACTGCTCGGTTTCTTCTTGGAGTGCCATCTTATTAGGAAACCAGGATAACGCGTCCGCTAGGAATAGCTCTTCACCCGGTTTGTATTGCAAAGTTATTGCGTAGCGCTGCAAGCTGAGGCGCATTCGCTGCAAACGAAGCGGGCACTGATGCAGGGGCTTGGTGAAGATCGGTATCCAAGGCCGGTAATCCCTTTCGACGATCACGTCTGCTTGGCCGAAAATATAATCATGGAACTTCGTGCACCCATGTACTATCGCAAGCGTTTCTTTTTCAATCTGCGCATAACGCTGCTGCGCTTCTGTTAGAGATCTGGACGAGAAGGCTACGGGATGGCCGTCTTGCATCAAAACAGCTCCTACGCCCGATTGGCTAGCATCGACAGAAAGCGTGGCTGCCTTCTTCGGGTCGAAGTAGGAAAGAATCGGCACCGTTAGCAGTGCCTGGCGCAGTGCTACAAAACTGGCCTGTTTTTCTGTCCAGATCCATGCGTTATCTTTTCGCAGTAGTTCTCTTAGCGGTTCCGTCAAGACAGACATGTTGGGAATGCAACGCTGTACATAGTTCATTGAGCCGAGAAAAATTTGCAGTTGCTTACTGGTCTTAGGCTCGGGTATTTCAAGAATGTCCTGAACACGCTCCGGGTCGATGCGCAGGCTTTCCGTAGTGAGCATGTGTCCCAAGGAGCGAACCTCCGCCTGCAGGAAGGTGCATTTTTTGAGGTTAAGTCGCAGATTGTTCTCACGGCAGCACGTCAGTAGGAGTGTCAGGTTGCAGTCATGCTCATCTTTTGTCTTGCCCCAGACTAGTATATCATCCATTACAACTGCGACACCGGGTAAACCGTCTAACAAGCGATGCATTGCAGCGTGAAAAATTTCTGGGGCTAACGATATTCCAAAGAGCATTCGGAGTAATCGATAGCACCCGTATGGCGTACTCATAGTGCAGATTTTTGAACTTTCTTCCGTTAGCTTAATCTGCAAAAATTCCGATGCTGCATCAAGCGTATAAAAAAAATCTTGCCCCGGATAGCCGCGGAACTATGTCTTCTAAAGTTGGCATGGGGTAATTTTCTCGAAGCAACTGTTTGTTCAGGGCGGTTGGATCGAGGCAAATACGCACTTTTTCTTTTTTCACCACGGTCACCATGTGGCTAGACCATTCGGTTGGTTCATTTACCTCAGTAATGGCGCCCTGCTGCTCCATGCGCTGCAGTTCTGCCAGAACTTTGTCTTGCAGGGCGACGGGGACCCTCCTTGCAGGCACGACGGTTCCCGCGCTGCCGGGGTTCAGCTTCATCGAGTACTCCTCGCCTTTCAGTTGTCCTAGCCCACTGAAAACGTCTGCGAAAGGTTGGGCTGGGGGATATAGTTGTTCACTGGCGACGTTCCGTATGCGGTATACAAACCCCAGGCGTTCTGCGACTGCCCCGCTAAGCGTGACTGGAACATCGTGCTCGACGACGAAAAATTGTTCGCATTTTTTGTTGTTAGCGCAAAGCAGAAGCTTGATTTTTGCTTGTGCCGTAGTCCTGTGACCAAAGAACGCTGTTCGAGTCACCTTGCAGGCTTCCTTTGGCTTAGCAGGTAATCTTTCCAGCTCGTTTTTAGAGATAACGCAACAGTTTGCTCCTGTGTCCAGTTTGCACGTGAAAGGTTGGCCCTCGATGTAAACTGCTGCTGTCCATTTATCAAATTCAAGCGAGTTTATCGCTAGCCCCGCAAGAAAAAAAAATCATCTGTCTCGGCCCGTACCTCCCGCAGCTCTTTTCCTTGACGGCTGGCGTTACGCGTGGCACCGACTGATTTGCAAACCTGGGCAAAGTGGTTCTGTGCGCCGCACTTCCTGCAATTCTTTCCTCTCGCTGGACAATTCCCACCACGATGCATCTGGTAGCCGCACCTACTGCACAGCTTCCTTTCCGTCGCAACCGAGTTAACTATCGTAGTGTGCTCTCCGCCCGTTGCTGCGCTTATCTCTTGAAAGTGCTGCTTTCCTTGCTCTTCAATGCGGCAAATTTCTACCGTTTTTTGGTAAGAAGGGTTTTCCCGCTAACAGTTTATGCTGCAAACGCTTGTCTCGGATGCCTAGGACGATACGGCTGCGTAGCATGCGGTCTTCTAGAAGTCCAAATTCACAGTTCTTGGCTAAAATTTTCAATTCGATCAACCAGTCATTAAATGGTTCGCCTTCTTTCTGGTCCCTCGAGCCAAAGCGAAATTCGTGGAGGGTTAAGTTATTTGCTGGCTTATAGTAGTACTCGAATTTCTTAATTGAAACTTCGACGTCATTTCTGTCCTCGTCCGCGTCAAACTTGAAAGTGCTGAATGCTTTCCTGCCTTCTTTGCCTATGCTCGCGAGAAAAGTTGCTGCCTGCACATCGGTTGGCTGCTTATTCAATTGAGTAGCAGTGGCAAACAGTTCGAACTCACTCTTCCATGTTCTCCAACCAAGCCAGGCGTCGTCTGACGTATCCAGGGGTTTCGGAGTCGGTAGTAGAGTCGATGGAACTGGCAGCGTCGACGGTGGGGGCGGTGTCGTCGACATCTCAACTGGGCTTCGCTGCCACCATGTAGGCCGGCCGGCGGTCCGGTAACGAAAGTGCCTTATTCATGGGAGGGAGCGATATATGTACACTTGAAAAGGGGTGACGTAGACGTCACGTGTTAACAGTCTGGGCGCTATCAGAATATAACAGCGTGATACGGCCACATGAAGAATGCTTCGTCAAGGCATCATAGAACTGCCGAAGTCATCTAACTATAGTAGTAGTCAAGAAGAAGGACGGTACAAGCGTCTTTGCATTTATTTCGAACAACTAAATAAGATACTGGTCAATGACGACGAGCCTATAGCCCGGGTGGACATATCTTTTGGAAAGTTTGGGAACGTGCTATACTTTTCGAAGTATTGCTTTGGTAAGAGCTGCTTGCAAGGGGTGAGGATCGAAAGTCAAAACCAATGACAGATTTTCATTTCATTTTTATTGTTTCCTACACATTGCAGCTCAGGGGAAGGTGCGGCAAGACAGAAAATATGCCTGTAATGACCTCTCCACACATGCACTGTTTAGCAGTAGCGTGAACATTCTATGAGAAAAAATACGGTATATAGCAGATGCCCTAGGAAGAAAAACAATATGGTGCCAGCAAATAAGCGACAGATCTTACACACAAAAATATGTTTTCTTACATCTATCGTAAACCATATGGTGCTTGAGGTCATACGTATTCTATGCGGGTGTATGGTACAATAGGTTATATTTAAGAGGAAGCTTTAGCTCAGACCGAACTCCGACGCGACCCGGTCAAGTACATGCAAAACGCAAAAATGTTTTTATGAAATAACACCTGGACGGATCTTAATGAAATGTCTTGCATTTGAGAAAGTTAATTTCTAATAACTATTGAAGCGGAATATTTATTTAGGGCCTGAATTTTTTTACAAAAGCTTTCAAAAATTTGAAAGTTTGAATATATACAAGCACGAAGTCCACAAATTATCAGTTTAATGTTTAGAACGGATATCGTGGTTCTGTATACGGTATTGATTAGATCACTAAGGCGGAGTAATTCGATATGTCGTTTTATATTTTAAGTGACTTTTTGTGTTGTGTACAAGGGTTCTGCAAAAGCTGTATTTACATATTACTAAAATTCTTTAGGTTCATGTGTAACACATCAATTTTGTCTGCTTTAGATGTACTATTATATGCAATTCACCGAATTGTGATATCAGTTTTCATTGCTGAGTTACAGAACTGCAAACTTAATAGCTTCGTTTTCTGAAAAATTTCAAATTCTGTCACTTCTTATAAATATTGACGGCGTAAATGAAAAACTGGAAACCCGAAGTCACTAGACTTTCAGTTTTTGTTCTAACTACAACAAACCTCACACAATTTGCTGCAGTAGTTGCCGAGAAAACAAATTCTCCTTTTACATGTATTTAGATAAGAGCACCCGAGCTAAAGCTTGCTCTTAACACTATTTTTCAAGCGAGATTTGATGTACATCTCTTCAGATTAATTTAAACTTGCGGGTGTTGATTTCAAAATGTAAGTATTAGGCACTTAAGCTGTTTAGCTCCGTATTTGATTCTTCAGAGGGCAACCTAAATGTGGCTGCATCTTAGTTTACATTGTTTCATATTAAGTAAGTATGTGTGCTTAAATGGGGTCATTTTCTATATTTAACCGTGTACGTATATAGCTAGCTTCAGATTCTATAATTGATCAACTTTTAGTGTTTCATTTTCTTGTCACCTCTGCTGCGTGATCGAGCCATTCCAAGTTATCTATGCACCGAACAGCTTGTTATTTACAGACCATTAGCCTACGTAGAATTGCAATACTAGTGGTGCCCAAGATCAATAAGCACTAGAGTAGATGTGAATGCATGAGTGCCTAATTTAACTGACGTTTCAATCAAGTCAGAACCGGATGCCGGGTTTCAGAAAACAAGCTTTCAGACCTGGAAAATACAGAGTGTGTTTTTAAGGACAGGAATCTGAATAAAATAATAAAAAGCACACACAGAAATTTAGATACAAATACCTATTCAATGACAAAGATGTAAAAAAAAATTACCGTAATATGAGGTTCATTCTTCGGGTTAAATAGAATAAACTTAGTTTTAGAAAATTTTAACTGAAGTTGCTTGAAAGACAGCCGAATGAACAACCTATTTGACCAATCGTATGCCACTTTTTCTAATTCAGCTAAATTACGACCAAAAGAGAACAAAGTGGTATCACCTGCGTAGACGGCTATTGCGGGTGTAAGCGATATATTTACATTAGCGTTGCCATCAGCTATGTAAAATGTCTGAATAAAAATGAACCTTAATGGTACACCGCACTTCATTTGCTGCAACTTTGAGCAAACGTGGCTTATAAAACTGTCTTATTGAAAAATTGTTCTGAATAAGGTTAGAAGTAACAGCTCTCATTTCATAACAAAGAATATTCTTAAACATACTGTGATAGGTAATATAATGAACAGCTTTCCTGAAGTAAAAGAAAACACCTTCAGTAGTGTATAATTTATTTTCAAAATTATTAGCTATGACTTCTTTAATAATCTCTAGTTTCTATTTAGCTGATTTATTCTTCCGAAAACCCCACTGATTGTCGACAAGAGCCTGCCTTTGATCAAGAAATTTCTTTAACCTAATCTCTAAAATTAGTTACAAGACTTTTTAAGGAATAGGGCAGTACAAATACTAGTCTGTAATTATTAAGTCGTTTAGTAATCCATAATAATATAAAACTACTGCTTTGGCTATTTTCATGCTATGGGAAAAAATTGCGGCAACCAGAGCGTTGTTTCATATATGACATAGCGGGACATGCACAATATCACCAAAGCTGATGATTGGTTCTGCTTTGATTTCATCGCATACGGCTGTATTGACGTTTTGAGAAAAGAACTAAGTTAAAATTAACACATATCTATGTACATATACGCGCTAAGTTAAAAGAAACAGAGTTGGTTATTTCAAATAGTACATAATCATTCAGATATCCTGTGGAATACATGTGGGAATGGCACTTGTAAGCCCAGCTTGCGAAAAGTGAATGATAGATTAGTTTTCTGTAGAAAGGTTAGTATGTCCTCCTTTGCTGAATAAGTGTAATAGGAATGAAACTTTTTCAGTCGCCTTGGACTTTCTGAATTGCAGTCAATATTTTTTTGGATCATTAGATATAGACACAACCGTATTTGTAGTAAGAATCGCGAGCTTTCCGAAGACCTGAGTTAAGTTTATTCCTCAACTTATCTAACAGCGTGAAAAAAGACAAATACACAGAATGACGCAAACGACAAAGACAGAATGATTAAGATTTTTTTCGTGACGTTACACAGGCCACAATGAACCAACTAGCCCACAACCTAGCTGACGCAACTAGCCCATTCTTATACCTGAGTTCTTTTTAACAGCGCAGCTGTTTAAGCTTTATTTCCGCCATGCAGCGTTATCAGAAAACTTAGCTCTGCTGTGCACTGCCTCACGTTGCCCAGCAACCACCTGCGAGAGCACCAAGCCACGTATTCCCCGTATCCCACGCGCGTAGGGCAGAGCCGTGACGTCCCAGGCGAGTAAAACCTTGGAACAGCCGGCGCGGCGATGCACCTCTCGCCTCCTCTACTCTGTGCGTACGTGTTACTGCCATGGGAAGAGCGAAGAAAGTCCGCATGCCCAAAGAAGAAGCGGCTTACCAGGAAGAGCGCCGTACTTAGTGCCAAACGAGAAGCGATGCGTCGCCCGGCTGATCCGGAAAACCGCGCCGAAGTTGCGGCTGAGAAGAGGCGACGCCGAGTCGAGGATCCCGAGTTGCAGTCCAGGAAACGCCAGAGTCGGTACCTGAGCGCTCGATGTCGCCGAGAAAGCTATCCCGCCCTGCGACTCCTCGAAAACTTCCAATGTCAAGCCTGCCGAGACAACTTAGCAAAGCCTACCATACCCTCGCAAAACCTAGAAATGATTTAACCAAGCCTACCAACAACTTGGCGAGACCTAGCATAACCTGGCAAAACATACAAACAACAAGCTAAGAAACCTACAAGCCCCGTAAAAGCTAGGTGATCACAAGCTCCGCTGTTCACTCCAGCCTTGCACATCTAGTGGAAGCTGCGCACGCTTTGTTTTCGTGAAGTGTCATTTCGTTCTTTACAGAAATAACAATATTGTGAACCCGTTTCCCTCCTTTTAATTCTCTTGTGTAGCTTGTAGAGCCCACCCACGCCCCAACGAGGGGGCTTTGGTGGATTAACACCACCAAAGCTAAGATGGACAGACACCACCCTCCCGCGCCGCGAGTCATTTGCTTCGTGCCCGTATTGGAACTCGCCAGCGAGCATGCGTAGCCTGCTGCTGCTTTGACTCTCAAAGTCTTTCACCCACCCGCGCCGGTGCCGCCATCGAGCATCGTCAGACGACGCATTCCTGGGAATTCCGAGTGTCACTTGCCTCCGAAGCGGTTGACCTTAATACCCAGGTTTCAGCCAGCGCGCCCGACCCTCTTCTCGTGACACGGGCGAGGTCACACTCAGAAGACTGCAGCTTGATCCGTGGACCGCGGGTCGGGCAAGACCGGACAAGCGCGTGAAGCTGCGTTCATCATGACTCAGGCATCTATCTGCCAGGGAGTGATGATCCAGCTTGCAGCTTGTCGTGTATGCCAGTGACAGCGCGCTGTCCCATTTTTTTCATGAAATGCGTGAATTGTTACTGAGGTGTCTGCCTTCACACTCTCCGTGTGGGCGTGCTGTGTACTGTTGGTCCGCAGCGCCACTCGCAGCCTTGTCCACGGGAGGGATGGGGTAGTCCCCTTCGGTCCAACGGACTCACACTACATGAACTGCCCACGGACCCTCTGACACCTGGTTTCACTATCTGGCTTTATCGCCGTTCTGCCTGCGCGGGGGGCTCTGTAAAGCCTACCGACACCGCAAGAAAAGGGGCTTTGGTCTTTGCTCTCAGCCGGCTGGGAATGAAAAAAGAATAAAGATGCGGAGTGCGTGCTCTAGGCCCAAAGTCGGCACGTGTAGTTTCGTTCTGGAACCCTGCCACGTTGGTCGCCGCAGCCGCCGCTCCGCTCGCCGCCTCCACCCTTCTGTCGTATCGAATGTAGGGACGACGGCACTGCTCATTCGCTGCCGTCACGTCCTCCTACAATCTCACGTATAACCCATGATTTTCAGGATATCCTACGTTCTTTCACTTGATCTAGTGGTCATAAACTTATTTAATTTTGCGCGAAACAATAATCATAACATAAATATGGATAACTTTAATTAAATGAATCTGCCCTGTCTATACTGTCAACGATTGACTCATATCTATTGCCTCACTGTTGAATTGCTGTGAAAGGAAGGGACACCACAAGGAACAATGTGCTTTCCGACAAAAATACTGGCAGATGATCGGTTTTGTCGAGAGTAAGGGCTCCTGCTAACAAATCTGCAGCATCCTGATTTGGGGTACACAAGTCTTTTACATTTCCTGTGTCTGTCTTAATTCAGGTGGGCGATTTAGTACCGATAAGAAAGTTAAAGTACTCTGTGAAATATATAATACGCTCTCTTTGGGGAAGGCCTAAAAATAAGTTTTTAATAAGGCCACAGATTAGCGCAAGCGACAAGCCTATTGAAGGAAAATGTAATATTGAAGTGGTAAAGGCAAGGCGCAGAAGACCAGGACTCAGGAAGAAGAACACAAACGACAGGACCGGTTTGTGTTCTTCTTCCTGAGTCCTGGTCTTCTGCGCCTTGCCTTTACTACTTCAAGCATGAACCAACTAGCCCAAGCAAGAGTTTTACTTGGTACTATCGAAGAACAACGTTCACAAGTAATGTAAACTACTGAGTCACTAGAACGAGAACGATAGGCGGTCGCGATGATAGTACCACGGCGTTTCACAAAAATTGACTCATGATAAAGAATAACAGCGGAAAATTCTGAAATAACAGACTAGTTTAGTTAATTTTTTGTTATAACGTGAACAACCACCAAATCGACGATTTTTTCTGCAGACACCTTCGCATACGTAACCACGAAGTAATTGACATCGGTAACCAAAGAAAATTACGTGTTTGTGTAGGCAACAATGCCAAATTTCTAACCTCATAGATCTAGAGCTGTTTCTAACTGAATCTTCTTATTGCTCAGGCTCCTGCTATTGACATGACGTATGGGCAAACGATTATTCGGTTTTTAAGAAAAGCCTGTACAAAGCAGAGTTGAAAAAGCAGTTCTTATGAGTATTTGTTTACATGATTCCGCCATCAGAAAAAGAAGAACGCCGAAGTAAAAAAAAACGAACCGTTTCAAGTGAATCAGGACCTCACTGTCTCTTTTCTCAATTGGCTACGCATTCAACGTGGATCGCTCCATCGCCATGTGACTTGCGCCCAACCTTTGCATCTTTGTGCCAGAGTGGCACTGTTTTTCTTGTGCTTTAGCGCTCTTCACTACCAACAGCTTTTTTTAATTTTCTGCGGTAGATTGTCAATTAAGTGGACATCAAAGTTCATTTATGTATATAACCCTTCTTAACCCTCCGCTCATCCCATGGGACATGTGACATAAAGCGAACGAGCTCCGCTGGTTGCTTGCCTGGCTTATCCGGAAGCCTATGGAAGCCGTCGATTTATACTAATGCCAGTTCTGTAAGGTTCAGCTTCTTGGGCGCGTTATTTAGCTCATTAAGCAGGTTTTCGTCTTGGCTTAGCAGCCGACCAAGAATTTATGAGTTTTGACACCGGCTATATTGCTCCAGGTAGTGCACCCGTTCTTGCAGCTTCTTAATTTCCCGAGTACCATTCCGTGCGTCAGCAATTTGGACTCGTTCATGTCGAGTAGCTATTTCAAATTACTCTTACATCATTTCAATGAGTATGTCGTCAACTGCCCTGACAAGCGTTGGCCTGGTTGATCCCTGCTGTGAATTGTTTTCCTTAGCTGTATGGGCGGATCAATTTTGCATTTATAGCGGGTATGTCTGATAACCTGTGAATAATTTATGCCAGTATTTTTTCAATATGTGACATCAGCTCTCGCGTCGGTTTTTTGACGCTGTTGTTTGCACAGACAGCTAAAATGCCACAGGTTTGACATTTACATGTGTCATTTGTCGCCTTTTTTGGCGACAGACGGACAAACGTTTGTCGTTTGTCGAGAAGGACAGCCGAACTTGCACCTACGCGCGAGGTTATCAAGATCAATTGCACGTCTAGGTGTGACATCAGAGCGGCAGGACTGCTCGCCTTTCATGAAGCCACTGATTACGTCTTTTCGAGGCTACTCCTGGTTTCCGTTCGATTTTGCTGCCGTCTGCCTTTCCTTGTCCGTTCTTCTCCGCCGCTCTTCCGCGTCAGTAATCATCTCAATGTGTCTTTTCTACCACAATGGGCACGCCTTCAATGGGCCGATCGTACTTTTCAAAGAAGGGCTGCAATAAACCCTCCTTTTTAGCAACCGATACCGCAGCCTGCGTGCGAGCCCCAAAACGGCTTTGTAATGATGACATCGGCAAGGCACATCGTCCATAAAAACATGCACTACTTCCGAAAGAATATGAGAACTTGCTTATACAGCTTCACTGTTCTTATGTAAGAATTACTCAGATTAGCAGCCACTTGCGAAAGTTGCTTTCCTTGGCGTTTCACTCTGTGAAATTGCGGCTGAAAGGGAAGCGTCTAGATATGAGAGGAATCTACTGCTGTCAGTAATGTGATGAGCATCCCGGTGGACTCTTTCTCTGCTTTTTTGCAAAAGGTGAGAAACTGCGGCATACGTACATAGCAGATGGAATTACTTTGAGAAGATCTAGAGTAGTTAGCTTGTAGGCTGAATATTTATGTATTTACATGGTAGTTCCTGGAACCTTGCTGAATATTGTTGTATTTCTATATCATACCAATTCTCTCTCTTCACGGCGTTTAAATGGGCGGTCTGCCTTGTTATGTACCAGATGATGTTCAGATATGAAAGAATTGTGCGTCAAGGGATTGTACAGAGTACCTATCGTCGCTCATTAGTTGCAAGCAAGTGAACTTTCTTATACGTTTCTACAAGCAGCATCATTCACAGAACGTTGATGTTGTATTACACCTTTGTCTAGATTTCTTTCCGACGTAACAGAACTGGGGCATTATATCCTAACGCGAAGCTTCCCGTATCATAGATGCTTGACGAAAGACTAGAGAGATGTGCAAATTTTTAGTGCTTCTAGCTCAGGTCCGAAGCGTACATCGTTTTGAAAGGAGGCACAACGTCGTTTCCGTACCAGGGCAGTATGCCTCTTCAGGCTGCATGCGGGTGCATATCTAAGGGCGCAAAAAGCGCTGACCTCACTTTGTTGGTTCGTGGCAGCGCAGTGAAGTTCGCTGATCATCTGCCGCTGAGCGCTGAAGATTGTTTTTACATTTCAGAGAGTGACCTAGAAGAATGTCAACAAGTATTGAGTCTGTGAACGTAAAGCTGAGCCACAACTACATTGCAGACGTCGGCAGCATAGCCTGAGCTGTGGGCATTTGAGTATGCCTTAGTGGTAATCGGATTCAAGGAGTACCAAAAACAAATTGCTTTTAAGTATGCTGCCACTGTCAAATTGATTTGGGGCACAAATCGCAGGTATTGCAGTTTTTCTACCCAGCGCAATGATGAAGCACAGTGCTTCACATTAAATTACACGCTGTAGTGGCCCAAAGGTAATTCTTTGGTTTTTAACAGCGAACATTCCAAAGTGTACCCATCTGTCATACGAGGATGTTGACAGTTTTCTGTAGTAACTGAACAGCGTTAGAAACCTAAGTAGGTATGAGAAAGAGAAGAGCCGGAAGAGATGTATTCATGTCGTACTGCTGTGCTGGTATGCCAGTTTGCATGGAGCCGGTACTGGGGACCTGCATTGGTCAGAATTTCCTACATGCTTTTGGTGTTGGTAGCACTTAAGTCGAAACGGATTAAGTTGTAAAGAATAACAGACACCTAGTCTTCAGAAAACTTTATTTGACAACACTGAGATACTTTACTACGTTATGCAAAAAAAAAAGACATTCTGTGGTTTTGCGGGCTAAATTTCTTCCCGATGGCAGTTCTTCCAGGGCAGTGGGCTAAATTCTGCCCCGTTCTTAATAGAACCCTCAAAAGTCGTAATTAACCAGCACCTAGGAAAGCTTGCCTACACGTCACTCATAGCCTAACTTTTTATTTATTACAATGTAAACCAGGTACCTCGTTTAGTTAACCAAGAATGCCTGGGATATGTTATGTGAATCGCACATAGGGCCAACCGATAAAGAAGAAAGGATTCAGAAAGTTCTTGCAAAACATCCTATGTAGACTAGGAAGATTAATCTTTTGCCATATCTTACACATAACATAGCCCCAATTTCCACCCTACATGAACCCGGTGTCATGTAGACGTCATTTAGGATAAAGGAATACATTGGGGATAATGGCCTTAAGCCCTACAATGACTGAATAAGTAATTTCCTGGAAAGGCTGTAATTATCTACAACCATAAGTCTTTTTTTCTGAGTAACCTAGAATATGCTTGCACTTAAACTAAATACAAACAAAATATGGCAAATGCACTTAAACAAGCAGAAATACTACTAGATAAATTGCAAAACGCATCAAGAACGGGAGTCAATGAGCTTTCAATTATTATTTTAAAAGTATATAATTAACCTACAGGTGTCAATGTTTTCATGCATGTCACCCATACAATGGCTTATAATCTCAAATTTAAAGTTTCTGCCAGCTTTCTCCCTCCCAGTTCAGCAAGGAAACATTGTAACAAATATTTTGTATACTTCTGAACGCGCACAAAAGGACATCATATAGATATTCAATTTTGTGATAGCAATTGTATAAAAACTTTTGGTAAACTCACCCGCCAGTGACGGAGTTACCGTTAGCTCCCGGTTAAATCCAAGTGCGATAAGAATGCCACCGCGCCCCTTTTGTTGCACGGGAAAGGGGAGCGTGCGAAGGCCTGCGGGGAAGGATGGTGCCTTGATCTCGCGATAGTAAGGGACAGGCCAGGGAGAACCCGCACTCTCTATGTGCGCACGCAGTTGTGGAAGTGACGAGGTGTAGGCACTCTAGCATGGGAAAATGGTCTGGTTAGAGCCATGCCGCGGCCGCGTGTGCCCTATTTTGCCGGTAATGTGCCATTGGTGCAAATGTCGGCAACCCGAGGTAGCTGGTAGTTTGATGTACGCTGTGTTCTCGCACGCCCAGTTCGCGTGGAAGCAAGAAGCAGCAGGAAGTGCTTTGCTTTCGCAATAGATGTTACGCCGTTCGGACTAAACTGCGACTTTTATAGCCCTTGTTGAAATCAGCCACCTCTACATCTGCCGGCATATCCCATAACATTTGACACCTTTCTTCAAAATTAAACTTCGGTATTGACCTGTGATAGGAGATAACCGTTAAAACGTGTACATAATATTTTCTTGCACTTCTAGCCACACTAAAAATTTCGCTGTTACTGGAATGCCTCCTGATTTCCATGGCAACCTTAGATTTCGAAACGTTCGCAATTCTTGTAAGCCAGCTTTTATATCGTAGTAACTAATCGCTATCATAATCCACAATCTCGGCGGCATCGGTTCCCTCATAGTCCGAATAGTAATCTCTATGTAGCCATGTGAAAAATAAGTTTGCGTAATAGACGGCGTTAATCGGCCTCTAACAGCAAAGGCTTAGCTCTGGAAACTGGCGCTAGAACTGCCGCTCCACGAGGATAAGAACAAAACAATATGCGAACTTTGTACGTGTTGCGCTGCTGTAGGCTAATATGAATCAATGTATGCAATTATGAACGTTGCGTTTACAACGAGATGAACGATCTCATAGGACGTGTTTTATGTAGACAGTTTCATCGGAAAACTCTACGAGCGATTGAACACCTGCCAGCTCCCATACAAATAATGAAAAAAAATGAGAGATACGTTGCCACCACTCCTGTATGTAAAGCTTTGAATCTATGACTGCGGAAATGCAACTGTAGTAATTAAATTGCTCGGCACAGCAGTTGTCGCAATGCAAAGCGCAGTTTCTATTTGCAAAGATCGCACAGTGGTAATAGCATAGAGTTCAACATTTCGTTCCCGCATACAAAAATTGCCACTAAACTGAAAATGTAGGTATTTTGAATGTTCTTGCTGCGTTAGCATACGACATACTGTTGGTACAAAGATAGAAAACTAGGAACATTTGTAGGAGGTACAGAGACCAGCTTGTAGGACGTAGCTGTACTTCACAGATGTTTTATCTTGCAGTCTAGGCGTGGCGGTCAAGTTGGCTGTGCATTCACATGTTACAAGAGTGGAAAGAAATACCATGGATTTCTACCCGAAGGAACTCCATGTCAGGTAAGAAATCTTGCGTTTTTTGTCAGACAATCAGTGATATATTCCTTAATTACCAATGAAAGAGACGTGTAAGCATTTAATATATAACCAGCACATTACGTATGGACATTGAGATCTGCGGTAAATATTGCGCCGGAAATAGTTAGCGCAGTATCTGAACCAATAATTCCTGGGCTTTGTGTCAATGCTTATGTACAATATACTCCGTCTGAAGTCGGGATTTCAGTGCGACAAATGCATGCAGGATAGTAGTAGGATGTTTGGGTTCAGTGCCGACCTCAGGACGAACAATTTGGATGGCTGGTTAGCACCCAATCTCCCGTAGCCACATGCTTTAGATTTGGCCCGAGCTAGTTCTTTCTTCTGCATTGCAAGACCTGACGCATGGCTCTCTGCTCCGACTGGTCATGTACTAAGCGATTATGCCACAGCTCTACTGCATCTAGCTACACTTTGAGTCGCGTAATTTCATCTTATGCACCTGGAAAAAGTATAATGAGAAAGGGTCGTTGCTAGGTGCAAGCACACACAAAAAAAGAACAATTACGCGACAGATTTCTGAGATCTTGCACAATCATAACTCCATCACGAGGTAAATAGTTTTTTTTTTCGAGCAGCTACAATAGCAGTTTTTCTGGTGCTCACATAAATCAGTCATTTTAACATGTCGCACTTGTATGGCTAACCTGTTAATATTTTACCCTCATACGACACTTTTAAGCACTTGTTAACGACTTTTTTCCACAGCCGTTTTCATACGCACACATCTCGGTTTGCGTGAACATACATCAAGCTACAGTGTCTTCCGCTCACTTACTCTAAAATTGATCTCGGTTGCTTCTATAGCCCTCCCGCCGCAGCAGTACAAATCCTGAGCTGTTCGTAACACACACTTAGAACACACCGTATTGCTTGCATACATCATTTACTGCTAAGGTAATAGTTAGTCCACAAATTTTGGACTGCACCTACGTGTTACTCATTAACGGCTCCTGATTTTAAGCAAGAATGAAGAAGGTGGTGTGCTTGCTTCACCAGCGACGCCACAAAATCTTAGCACAAGCATTCTATGCAGCATAAAACAGGGAGAAAACGAAACTCTCAATCTTTTCAAATAGCTTCTAATTAGATGCGCAAAAATAATGTTTCGCATAATATTTCATCTGACATGGCACCCATTTGAATCGGCAAGTACAAAGTGCAAATTCGATGTAACGTAGAGTTATCTCGGGACCTTGGCTAGCTCTACTGGTAACCGTCGTACGACAACCTCGAACAGTAGATTAATATATTTGTAATTGAAAAAGGTGCAGATTGTCCACTCGCATTTAATTTCACACACAGGTTTGCATTACCATTCCAGCCATTTTCTCTAAATATGATATCTGTTTTCAATTGAGGTTTTACGAGGGCAGCAAGATACACGACGTGCCGCTCATCAAGTATACTGGTAACGCTCCGCAGCGCTTAGATAGGTAGTTTCTTGCAAAGGCCACAAATCGCCTACCAAGTGCAGATTTTGCCTTCACGTCACCCATTATCTGCTCCATGCATACATCAAATACATAAAAGGCGTCTCGCTTAGTCTACCAGGGCGCCACCGGGCGATCTTCCTATAACGCACAAAGATACCAAAAGAAAAAAGGCATCAAAAATTACTTGTGACGCGCGTAATAAATTTAACAACACAAAAAAGTGCTGCGAGATTTCCATATAAATCTTTGCGGACAAGTGCTTCCTGCTGGAACAACCGCAGCAATGCCACTTTAAAAAACTGAAGCTTTCTTTCTGAACCCTCTTGAACTTTTCTAACATGACTCGCTTCTGCGGGCTGCAAGATAGCTCACAGGTAGGACAGCACCTTCATCTTCATTACCTTTAAAGGTGTTGTCGCTGCTGGCCTTGTTTTCTATGGAAATACTAATTGATAAAACAAACAATACCCAAGTATCATAATTAAAAAATATACGTCATCGAGAACACAAGTTCTTTAATAAAGCCAAACTTCTTATTTCTATTTTACTCTAACTTTCCGCTTGTCCCATCTGCTTCATCGGTTATTAGCGAGTAAACTGCAGTTTACAATGGAACTGTCTCCAGGATCAGCCCCTTTTAGTCAGGGCACCGACCATGGACGCAGTGTCATAGTATAGAAGGCCAATCCCAGAGACAGTATTATGAAAAGTGGATCACGTGGAGGAAGTCTCCGTGTGATGCCTTTTTTAGTGGCAGGCACATAAACGTAAAATGCAAAACGTTGCGAGCAATATTATCATTTCCAAGGCATTTATTTACCTGTAATTTTCGGCTAAATGTCTTTCACCATCTCTGAATGAGAGGCAACAGGCGTCACTAATCAGGGCATAAAGGGAGAAGTAGGAATAAGAAATTTCGTACGAAAATTGTTTTCTTCTTAAAGTACGACCATAGGTTAAATACCGATGCAAGATTTTCAGCTGCAACGCTATTACAGACAATGTATAGGAAATACAAGTGCACCTGCTTTCATATCTCACGAAAATTGTCCATGAGAACATTCCGTGCGAAAGTTGCCGACCTAAGTCGGCGACCTCTGTAGCGCAGCTAGGTGGCGTGGCGCGCTTGTGAGCAAATTTGATCACGTAGTCGGTCGCGACGGCAATCCACTTATTGTGGCCGATGGATGCTGGAAACGGCCCTGCATATCATGACCGACAGGAAAGCACGGATGTGGTGGTACGCCTACCGCTTCAAGGTTGCCATCAGGTTCAAAAGAAGGACGTATGCGGCACTGACTGCGATAGCAGGCGGCGACATAATGGAGCATGAAACGGTAAAGGTCAGGCCAAACAAAACAACAGCCGCACGAGGTCATAGGTCTGGAAGACACTAAGATGCCCAGGTGTCGGTGTGCCATAAAGATGCGGGATAACGCTAGTACGCAGGTGCCGGGGAAGAACTAGCAAGAATTCAGGGCTGTTTGGCCGAAGGTTATAGCGGTAGTAATGTTGCCGTGTTGGACAAAGTGCAAAAGAGAGTCGGAATGGCCACAGTGGATACGGCTGATTATGAATGGCAACCAATCCTTGCTTTGCTGTTCGATGACCGTTTTGAGCAAATCGGAGATAACCAGAATGCGTGTGCCGGCATCATGGTCAGGAGTACCAACACTGTCAACTGGGTCACGCGAGAGACAGTGAGAGTGCTGGTGCAATCCGTCCACCTTGTATATTACGACAAAGAGTACTCTGAGCTGGAGTAGGAAGTAGAACGAACAAAGGCAGGGCCGATAGCCCAGCGACGAAGGCGACCATGGGATCCTTGAGAGAAAACACCCAGCAAATGACGCGGTGGTAGGTAATGACTGGGAATGGCGGTCATACAAATGCAGCTGAAATCTTGGGCCTCCCCCGCCTAAGGCGCCCTGCGATCGGAAAGTTTGCTCCGGAGCAGAAAGATGGTTTTTGGTGTAAGCAATGACTGCTTCTTTGTCATGCTGATGTTGGGCTAGGACAGCTCCTACGCAATGTCGACTGGTGTCGGTGTGAACTTCAGTGGGCACACATGGGCCGAAGTTAGCCAGTATATGTGGTTAGCTGAAGAAATCGATCTGCGTGGAGAATGCTGCGGCTTGTTCGTGGTCCCATGAAAAAGGCACATCCTTTTTTATAAGATTCGTAAGGGGATGAGCGATGTTATCAAAATTTCGTGCATAATGTCGAAAATACGAGGATAATCCAATGAAAATCCGAATATCTTTCGCGTAGCACTCCACTATGGAATTCTGACGGCACGAATCTTTTCAGGGTTTGGGTGGACGCCCATGGTTTGGCCAAGTGTTTGTCTTTGTGTGCCAAAATTATACATGGATGAGTTTAGCTGGAGGCAAGCATTCTTCTTGACCACAACAACAGGAGAGGCCCATGGGCTGCATAATCCTTCGATGAAGGCTTTGGCAAGCGTTTTACTCACTTCACGCTGATTGACTGACGTTCAGCATGATAGGATGCCCAGGAATAGGACGAGTAGCTCGGCATGAATATGGCGAGTCACCAGCGAAGTTTGTTCTAATGGATGGTGGAAATTGAACATGCTTCTAATAAGTTGCTCGAAGACTGCGGTGCTCAGAAACTTAGTCGGGTACAAGAGCAGGTGCAATTAACTTTCTAACTTCGTCGCGAAGTGACCTAGAGGTACTAGGTGCAGTTGAGGCTCAATAAATGTGAGCATCTAGGACGGATATGTCGCATACACCAAGTGCACACACCCTTGCCCCCGAAATGCCTTGCTGAAGACCATGAGCAGAGAAGCTAATGAATACATTGTTGCACCAAAAAAAGAAAATGAAGACTTGGGAAGTAATAGTATGAAACGACAGATTGACCGAGTAGAGAAGCTCATTTGGAGGAGATGAAAGTGTGCCTGGTTGCCGGTGACGGTCACTACAGTGTGCTGAATGGCGGCATTTCGACCGATTAGAAAGTCAGCATGATGAGACATGCAGTCACCGTCGGGAACAAATGATAGTGCTGACAAGGTGACACAGGTGGCCGCTTCTGATTGCAACCGCACACAATCAACTGAGCACAAGCGACGCGCAGCTACCACTGGAATGCCGGTAAGATGAGGAAGCTCAAGTTGTAGAACGGTGGTGGCACATACAATGAGGGCCGCATGCGGCGACGAAAAATTCAATCCAAGAATATTGTCATTGGGGCATTGCACCAAGACTGCAAATACGACAGTGTCTCGCAAGCGGCAATAGTGACATCAGCTGTGCACATCCGCAATACAGCAGGAATTTTTCCATGAGCCACATGAACAAATTTGGAAGTGGCAGTCGTCAGTACTTTTTCAGGCTCTGGGAAAGGTGAGCCGGAGGATTTCAGAGACCTCAAAGGTACAGGTCCTGAACCTTCAAAGGTACAGGAGGTATTCAGAGACCTGGATTGGGAAGAATTGGGGATAAAAGTTAATAGAGAATACCTTAGTAACTTCCGGTTCGCTGATGATATTGCCTTGGTTAGTAACTCAGGGGACCAATTGCAATGCATGCTCACTGACCTGGAGAGGCAAAGCAGAGAGTGGGTCTAAAAATTAATCTGCAGAAACCTAAAGTAATGTTTACCAGGCTCGGAAGAGAACAGCAATTTACCATAGGTAGCGAGGCACTGGAAGGGGTAAGGGAATACATCTACTAAGGGCAGGTAGTGACGGCGGATCCGAATCATGAGACGGAAATAATCAGAAGAATAAGAATGGGCTGGGGGTGCGTTTGGCAGGCACTCTCAGATCATGAACATCAGGTTGCCATTATCTCTCAAGAGAAAAGTGTATAATAGCTGTGTCTTACCAGTACTCACCTACGGGGCAGAAACATGGAGGCTTACGAAAATGGTTCTACTTAAATTGAGGACGACGCAACGAGCTATGGAAAGAAGAATGATGGGTGTAACGTTAAGGGATGAGAAAAGAGCAGATTGGGTGAGGGAAGAAACGCGAGTTAATGACATCTTAGTTGAAATCAAGAAAAAGAAATGGGCATCGGCAGGACATGTAATGCGGAGGGAAGATAAGCGATGGCCATTAAGGGTTACGGACCGTATTCCCAGGGAAAGGAAGCGTAGCAGGGAGCGGCAGAAAGTTAGGTGGGCGGATGAGATTAAGAAGTTTGCAGTGATGACATGGCACAATTAGTACATTACCGGGGTTGTTGGAGAAGCATGGGAGAGGCCTTTTCCCTGCAATGGGCGTAACCAGGCTGATGATGATGATGATGAAAGGTGAGGAATCGTTACGGAAACTCACGCACCGATGTCGACAAGTGTGGGCGCAGTTACAACGTCAATGTCAATCAAGCTTCGTCTTGTCGGCAGTAGAAGGAGAGTATTTGCAACAGAAGTTGATAGTGTAGCATCGCCCATGAGAACTACATCACCCAGTTTTCCCTTTCACAATTGAGCGGCGAGTTTAGGAGCGGCTGGGGGAAAAGAGACAACGGGCGACGTGGTTGTGGCGTATGGGACGAACGACCTCGTAGTGATGACGAGCTGCTGTGGACGCAGTGGTGGAGTCGTGGTTGTTTAAATGGCCAAATGGAGGCTTTGAGCAACGGTAGCTGATGGCAAAACGTCTAAATGCGGCATATTGTGTTCTTGGTGACGATCGCCAGTGGTTTTACAATAGTGGACCACGTGAGCGATATGGCGGCTGTAGAAACAAAGCGGGCGCTGACCAACAGTCTCCATTCTACTGGGTTGGGAGTGCAAGTATAAAATCAATTGTCCTGAGGTGGCGATATTTGGCCATAGTCATCGGTCGTTGAGCTGTAAACGTCGCAAACCAAATTTGTTGATTTCTGTCGTACGATGGCCCGAACAAGGGAAAGAAAACGCACATAGGAGTCCCTGAGCAGAAGCCATAGCTCGAATCTCCATGCATCATCGATGCAATCTCAGGCAGAGGCGAAAGGCGACAGCCATCTTCCAACGAGAATGTCTCAGCAGTGTAAGGTAAGCGGGCGAATGGCTTTTCACCTAGTTGACTCGACTCTTGGTCTGCTCAATGCGCAATGCGCCGGCATTCCTCAATAATGCCTTTGACGATCGTGAAATTTCGGCACATGAGAAGGTTGAACAAGTCGTTCATTGTGCCCTTCAAGACGGATCCTACCTTGTCGGATACGGACATGTCTGTTTTCAATTCATCTCAGTCAGCACTCTTCGCTACGATGGACATCAATCTGCCGACGTAGCGCCAACACCTCCTGAATATAGGATATGCATGGTTCGGTAGATATCGGAGCACATCTGGCTAGGACTTTATTTGCAAAAGCTTTTGGTGTGCAGTGCAGTGCGTGTAGTTTTTCCTTGCAGTCGTCCCAAATCCTGCTCGTGTTTGTTCAACCATACGTTTGCCATTCGTTGGAGGTAAAATACCGCTTTTCATTGGGATCTGACGCTCAGATCCCAATGATTGTGCTGATTCACACGTTCATAGCTGTCCAAACAATTTTCAACGTCAATTTCATCCGTACTGCAGAATGTTCCCGAGTCGCGAGGATGTGAAAGGGCAATCGTTGACGTTGTCCGCGCCATTGATAATGCCGGTGCCGTTGATCGTGAGCTCGCCGACTCGTCCACCATCGTGGAAACACCAAAGCCACGACCACTGCGCAACTCTGATCGGGCGTCTGGGACCCGAGCACTTCCACCAAACGGCCAAGGCAATAAGGCGTAAATCAAGGGAAAGCAAGAGTCTATATTTATACAACATATACAATGGCATAACGCAACCAAGTCGACTGCCAGCTCGTACAGCACTTGGCTACGACGTTTCCTTCGCGCTCAAGACACCGGTACGTTTATGCGGAAGCGACATGCAAAAATATATACATCGAAAGGAAGAGAGTTGTCAAACGTGGTATTTGTGACACGTAATATCGGTAATACTAAGTACTAGCATCAGTAATGTAAGAATAAATTCATGGCGAAGACGTGAACAGTTCGAAAAACCGCAATTGACTGAAATTTTTTTTTCTTGCGATTTCACTGAAAACTGGCTGATGTCTATCACAATATTTTTTTATAGTGGAAAATTAATATATGCCCCATTAGTCGAAAATCCGGCGGCGTCATCGGGGGCATGACCGAGCGATGGTACCGAAGATGTGTAATGACGCGAAGAGCGTACACAGTCTCTTTTAATTCTTGACCTCCCTTATTACAATAACGAGCGTGCTCTGTAATGGAGACAGAATATGCGAGGCGAAGGGCACAGAGGAAAATCGATTAGATGAGAGGTTGCTTGATAAACTTCTCAAATGGCAAATTTCTGCTATGTCCAAGAGTTCTTCAAGTAGGGTCCACGGGATGCATGGCGTAAGGCATCGATTACAGTCTGACAAATGGCCTTAAATTCAAAGATGCACAATTTGACTATAATGTCAGGCCTAATAGACTATTACAAATAACTAGTAAAAATTTGACTATGATGACTATGAATACAGTCACAAAACGTCATTGTACTCAGTCGTCACGAAAATGACGATCTATTCGGGCCTCACTGACCTTTACAATATCAGTTACACAATGTATACTTTATATTTTCAGCATACTGTCGATGCAGGAAAATATGTGAATGGTACATGCGTAAAGCAAAATCGCAGCGGTAAAGTCCTTTGCCAAGAATATACAACTCCACCTGCCTGTTAAGAACATATCTCAAAACCGAAACACATGGATGCTTGTACTGTAAGCTAATTCTGCCAATAAACGCCCAGTACTTTCGGCAATATGATTTTTGACCTCAACTTTCTTGTGTACAGAAATCAATATACAAAATACCGCATCGCTGGCTCATTTCATCCGAAACTTAGAACTGAAGTATACTTTTGGCTAACGTTGAAACTTCATTTGTGAGTGTCATGACGTATCAAGCGTACATATGTGAATACAAAGAAATGAGACATCAACTTAAGATGCTTTCAGAGCCCTTAGATTCCGACTTGCGACAAAAATGATTTCCTTATTTAGGAGTTACATATTCGGTACACTCTAGAAAATAAAGGAGACATGATGGGGCATTACAACATGTACTCCACAAGAAAGAGTTTAGTCCTTTGAAATATTTCTGACAGAAGAGAAAGGTAACAGAAAATGTGCTGCAAGTACTCTATGGCATGCGCGAATGCACTTCACACCTTAACTGCACAATTCTCAGAGAGATTAACATAGCTCTTCACTAAAGTGACCTGAGCATTCGTATGTCGATCTTAGTTTCGTTTTGGGCAAGTAAGTATGTTCCTTCATTTGATTTCTCTTACCCATTGTGGTTGTTTAGTGCCTATGCTATTGGGCTACTAAGCACGAAATCATGGGATCAAATCTCGTCCATGGGGGCCACCTTGCGATGGGGGCTAAATGCGAAAACACTCGTGTACTTAGATTTAGGTGCACGTTAAACAAGCGCAGGTCGCCCTCAATTGCCGAATTGCCTGCCCCCCCCCCCCCCCAATACGGCGTGGGTCACAATCAGATTTTGGCTTTCACTCGTAAAATCCTATATTCTAATTATTTATTTTTGACGTCTTTTTAAAGAGAATCCGGTAATGTAAGTTGTCGTAAGGAACTGTTTTCGGTATTGATGGCAGAATAAGACGTCAAGCTCGTGGTTACCGAAAGACGCACTGAATTGTTTCACCTTCTGGATCACTTCGGTCAATGTGGTTCATCAACGATAGTATAGCAGGCTGCCAAAAAAGCCACACCCCATGAAGTGACGCACATTTGTCCTCAGCCTTGTGAATAGGCTACCTCCGGCTGAACACTTAGCTGTCGCCCACGCTCCCAGGCAGTTTTTAGTTTCTTGCGCGGTTCGCACATTTGAGAACGAAAACAAATGCCGACTTGTCTTTATGAAGTCTGCTGTCGGCCTTCAGAGGACCACGCCCTACATTCCAAGGACTAATATATGTGTAGGTATGTGATACGTACACAAATTCTGAATTATCAATTACGGGCTGGCCTTGTCAAAAACAGGTAACCATAGCAAATGTAGACGCTACATGAATATGGTAGACACTAGAAGGGCAACATTAAATAGCGTGTCTGAATTCTGTAGGTTTTTATGGTGCGTTTAGTTATCCAAGCAAAAACGAACAGTGCAAGTGAAAGTAAAGTGAAAACAAACGTATGCACAAATACGGACGACCATAGTCATCAGCGATCAAGTTATCTTTGTTGGGCGGGGAGATCCAAGAAAGTTGCTCTGTCATCATAAAATGAACATTGGAATTGCAGCTTAGGAAAGAAGTCAGCGGCCCATTAAGGCGACTGCACGATTGATACACAGCGGCTGCGAGAATTAGCACACTAAACAACCTGCAATCATAGCGCTTCTTTGGAATTTGTGAATATGGAGTCATACGAATATTAACGCCATGGCGTTAAGGGCCGCGGTTTCAAAAATCCGGTGTCGGCGTCCGGCTTCTAGCCGTCGACCGTTGTTTGGACAACAATAATTCCGTACCACACATGCCCAACCACGGAGGCCCTCCGCGTAGTGCAAAAAGTTACTGAACTAATTCAATATGTCAAAGTAAAATACGCCAGAAAAAGCGTAAAGTATGACTTACATGCAACCTACAGACATGTTAGCGTCGGATTATAATTTAAATATAAGAGAAAACCTAGTTCTGTTACGCGGAAACTCAAACAAACCCTTTCACAGCGTTTCTACTATAGGTAGACCGGCTACAGTGAGCATTGAGCACAGTGAGATTTGCCACAGTGAGCACTGAGCCCAGCGAACACTGAGCACAGTGAAATTTGCGCGCACCGATATCGGAGGCCACGGAGTAGAGCGCCTGGTTTCTTGCAGATGGCAATCACCTGCGCCACATAGTGTTCAAAGCAAGAGGCATAGCATTCGCTGCCAGCGTTATCCCGGTGAACATTACGGTTACATAAGCTACAGTTGCCGGGAAGCGTGAGAAGCCCTCAGAGATTTTGAATGCTATCGCGTTCCACTCTTAAAGGCAAATTTTAAGCGTCGTCCCAATTTTTATTGAAGGCCATCACAAGCTGGTACGCTTAAGCGTTGTTTACTCAAGGGTTACCACAACGGTAGTGTGTTACATCCACTGTGTCTCTTGAGTACACTTTCTTCTTTTCGTACTCACTAAACAAAAGAGAAACTACTATTAAAGATTGAGATAACTAGCTGCACTCAGTATAGATCAGTAATTCATCGTTGCCCCGATAGACCTAACATCCGATTTAGTTTTTCTGGTACCGCCACCGCGAAGCGTACAGATAATTCACTACTCAAAATGTAACTCTATTCTTTTGTTCCGGCGTTAGCGTTAACATTTCCGCATTTATCTATAGGCTTGCAATCTGAATTGATCATGAAAGAAGCAAATGTTAGAAGGCTGACACAATAATTAAACTGGCAAACTAAGACTCGCCTTATAGGAAAAGGTAATCGCAGCCTGTCGACTATACTTCGAACGGGCACTATGAGGCGCTGTAGCATTAGAATACAGGATTTTGCGTTTTTGCTGTGCACTGATAAAGACGCCATCGATAGGAGAGAATGTGGCTATGGGTTGTAGTACATTAGTTTGCGTATGCCTTCGAATAAAATTAGTTGATAGTTCAGCGCTGTCCTGTGTGTTCCTGCCTTCTGCCTTCGTCGTCTTGCGCTGCCCTTTCATCCTGTTCAACTAGTACCAAATCGCCCCAATGTCAATCCTTTAATTTAATCGTTTACTGAAAATAGCCGACGACGTGCAATGAAGAGTGACTTGTCAGAAAATTTGCGCATTGAAAACTGGAGTGACACTATGGCGGTTTATTCAAAACAGTTCACTCGGGACTTCTTTATTCCCGGCGGGTGTCATCGCTTTCATTTTATACATTTTAGATATGCTGCTTTCGTTCCGAGTCGCAGAGTGTGCTTTGTTTAAGCCGGCGCTTTAAGTGAATTAGTGATGTACGCTTAAGCTTCAATTAGTTTGGTTGATTTAGCTTTCCGCCATAGCATAAGTGCTACTAATGCATTAGGGCGCGGGTATGTGCACTTTTGTCTGGAGTCAACAGGAACGATAATTAGCTCGGAAGTTCTGAAGTTGATCATGACACATTTATTGCCGCTAGTCGACAAATCATTTCGATTGCACGCAGTAGTCCAGCGTACAAAGCAGAACATGCTCTTTCCTTATTGGCATGGTAAGTTAGCTGTCAGTTCAAGCGCTCGCAAGAATTTTAGTGCATGCCAAATCGCTTGTCTTGATTGTAACCTAAGTAGTGCCATGTGCGTCACCCTTGTAACTCGGAAACGCGACTCGAAAAGAAGGAAATTAGCGATATAGCAAGCGGATGTGTGTGTGAAGCAGCGAAGATGACACTGTAAGTATTCCCTCTCAGTTTTATCCAAGCGCCTTTGAAAATAATCCAGGTGCCAGCCAATTTATTCTGAGCATCAGCGTTTTTATTCCAAGTACCAATACTTTAACCCAGGTGCCACCACATTAAACCCCAGCGCCATCCGAATTAATCCATGTGCCAACTGATTTAATCCTTGTGCTAGCCATATTTATCCAAGTGCCACAAATTTTATTTTCAGTACCAGCGAAATTAATACTGTTGGAAATTTATCAAGGAACGAATAATTCTTGCAAAAGAAGTAGTAACAGGCGCCATGAGTTCCGCCTATTCATTGACGTGATCACTGTACTGGTGTTAGCACTACACGCGCACAGTTTCCACGCTACCAGTGTCGTCATGGCTGCTTCAGAAACGTTTCTGTGTGATATATCGCTCATTCCTTTCTTTTAGTGTTGCGTTTCTGAGTGACAAGAGTGACTCACATAGTAAGTGAGTCACAATCGTGACGCATATCACGCGACTTGGGTTGAGATCACGGCATGCGATTTCCTTCCCTATTGTCATGTGTATTAATAGACATGGTTCGCAAGAGAAAAAATCGCAGCTCCGCCCGAAAGGCGGAGCACCGATTGCGATAGCAAACTAGTAGACAGCTGTACAAAGTAAAGATGGTAGCTTTGTCGGCCGTATAAACTTGTAAACAAACGCTTACTCACAAAATTAACAATGATAGAACATGTAAGCGTGACTCAGCGAGGACGTGGAAAGAAACAAACACAGAAGTAGTGCTATCACTGTGTGTCTGCTTCCTTCTACGTCCTTGTTCAGTCGCGCGTACACATATTCTCATGGATTCAAACCAACTAGCCCATCATCTAGATTTAACAAAACTACCTAACACGGTGTCACGCGCGCATAGGTAAACGTGAGCAGTCTAGCTCGATGAGAGCGGAAACTGTCTGAAAACGCTGGAATTAGGAATCGTGGCAGCACCCGCGAGCAAATTGACCTCTGCGCAACTGTCGCTTCAATGCGAACGAAACGTCGAAAGCACAGCGCATACGGAGCTAATGGCATTACGACACATCTGGTGTCGAGCGAGATGTCTCATTAAACACCTCACAAGGCTATTTTGCAAGTTCTCCTTCTTGCAGTACACCGTTGAGCTTTGTAAGAAAATAATGCCCGCTGAATCCCACGCATCTGAGATTCCGCTAGTCTTCAATTTTCCACTTATATTTCACTAACGCGCGGTAATCATCAAAGTGTAAGGCTATGCAATGATAACTTGTTATCAGGTAGGTAGCACGAAAAGGTTGCTGGTCATATTGGAACAATGGTTCTATATTGACCAATTCAATTAATTTGTAAGAAAGAGATGTTCATAAATGCGAATGTTTTGCCCTTTAAAAATACCTTATTTTGATAATAATACCGCCCTTACTGCGTGCTAAGTATTATTCAAGAAGACGTCATGTGAGTCACCATGGCAATGCGGATTGCGCCTGCCAATTCGCCTCTTCAGCACGGTAACTTCAGAATCAGAATCAGACTTTATTTCGAATACATTTCTTGAAAGATTTTGTTTGCTGGTCAATCTAAGCACATCGTGCTTGTTAGAAGACCAAGCAGCAGGTGTTACAGCTTTCAATAGAGATATGAAACATACGATTACCGTTCAAAATTATACAACTTCAAAACAAAATATTCTAACACACAAAGAATAAATACTACGTTTTCCAGCCACGTAAGAATCCCAATAAAAATCACATATTACAATAAACAGTTGAGTACCACTTCCTCAAATTTTTCATCATTTTACCTTTTGAATTGATATCATACAGTGTTGCATCAAGTTCATTAAATGTATCAGGGACATAATACTTTCTTGTTTTCTTTCCATAGTTTGTTAACACCCTTGGCTTAAAATACCTTTCTGTTTTTCGTAACGCAACATCTTTTTTTACCAATACTTTAAAAGAATTTGAATAATAATGGCTTGTTACAACCACATACTTAAATAGCTCCTGTACTGGAAGTATTCCTAGAATGTTATACTTTTCTTTTCTCTGATTGTTCTAGTCCGGTTCCATAAGTTATGCTGTTGACAATTCGCTTGACTACGCCATCAATCGCTTGCTTTTTATAGTCAGAACATGTACCATATAACGTTATACCATATGTAATTACCGATTCTGCTAATGCCTTGTATATAGTAACTCTTAGGTTAATAGGCGTTTTCCCGCGCAGACTATACATCATGGCCGCGACAGCTCTTAGCTTTCCACAAACGTGTATGACATGGTTATTCCAGGTTAGATGCTGATGAAAAAAAAATTCCTAAATACTTTACCACACGCTCAAACTGTAATGGTTGACAAATACATGCGTTGCAATGTGGAGCGTGCAAATATACATTCATGTTAAATGAAAGCACCTTATGGGGATTCCTGAAGCAGATTAGTTTGGTTTTTTGATGATTTATAAAAATTGAATTATGTGCGAACCATTCTATGATTACTGATATGTCTCTTTGGAAGATTTGACATTCCGAGTTATAGTCACTCATTTGTAGCGCTATCGCAGTGTCATCAGCGTACTGAAAAAATTTTGATTTCAGTGGTAGGAGGCCGAGATCTGAGACATATATATTAAAGAGTATTGGCCCGAGCGTGCTTCCTTGGGGCGCACCACACGTTATTAATTTGAAATTGCTGTAGCTATCATCTAGTTTAACGCATTGTAGTCGATAAGTAAAATAATTTAGAAATAAATTATAGAAGTGACCTCTGAATCCTAGATTCTTTAGCTTGTTGAGTAATATCTTATGTACTACTGTGTCAAAAGCCTTTGATAGGTCTAAAAATACGGCTAACACTACATTATTATTTTCTATTGATGTACTAATACAGTCAGAATTCTTCAAGCAGATTAACTGTGTTTTTATTCTTTGTGAAACCAAACTGTGCCATGTTATTCACAGAATACTTTTCACAGAATGACTGCATTACAGAGACCACATATTTTTCCATTATATGCGCTATTGTGGACAATATTGCTATCGGTCTGTAATTTGCCCAATCACTTCTCTTTCCGTTTTTGTAAACAGGTCTTACGATTGAAATTTTTAGTTCTTTGGGTATTATGCCAGTCTCTAAAATTCCGTTTAGAATCTTTAAAAGCACTTGTTTTAGTCTGTGAAAGTTGAAGTACAAATCTCGAGGGCGGATTTTATCAAACCCCAGTGGTTTGAACTTTGCCATGCCTTGAATTATCGTCCAAAGATCAACTTCGGTCATCGCTGGGAGATAAGCTGAATGCGCGCATGTGCGTTTCGGCTCGTATTCTAAATGTTGGTCACTCTCCGTTTTTTTCAGCTTCTCTGCAGCAGAAATAAAAATTTCATTAAATCTATTGCATAGAATCTGTATGTTTTCATTTGGGAAATTTGTTTTTACGGTATCATCGACGCTAGCTCGTTTGGATCTGCCCATTAATTCGTTTGTGACAGTCCAAGTCTTTTTCACGTCCTTTTTGCATTCCGAAAATCGGTGCATCAAATATTTTCTTTTTTCCAGGCGTAACTTAGCTGTCACCGCGTTTCGTAAAGTTCGAAATTCCACTCTGTGTTGTTCGTTGCCTGGTTCTTTTCTGCACCTTTCCCAGGCTTTGTCTTTTTGAAAGCATAACTCCATAATATCACTCGTAATCCATTTTGTATTAGGATTTCTTTGCTTGATTGTTATGATTTTAGAAGACTTTACGTATATCATCCTGAAAGTTTCAACAAATTTGGCATATAAACTGGCTTGGTCTAAATGTAAAAGTGAAATCCAATCTGTGTCCTTTATGTACATGTCAACTTTTGCGCTATCTATAATTAGTTTTTTTGTTCTTACTTCGCAATGCTCCGCATCATTGTCAGACATGACTACAAGTCATCATCATCATCATCATCATCATCATCATCATCATCATCATCATCAGCCTGGTTGCGCCCACTGCAGGGCAAAGGCCTCTCCCATGCTTCTCCAACAACCCCGGTCATGTACTAATTGTGGCCATGCCATCCCTGCAAACTTCTTAATCTCATCCGCCCACCTAACTTTCTGCCGCCCCCTGCTACGCTTCCCTTCCCTTGGGATCCAGTCCGTAACCCTTAATGACCATCGGTTATCTTCCCTCCTCATTACATGTCCTGCCCATGCCCATTTCTTTTTCTTGATTTCAACTAAGATGTCATTAACTCGCGTTTGTTCCCTCACCCAATCTGCTCTTTTCTTATTCCTTAACGTTACACCTATCATTCTTCTTTCCATAGCTCGTTGTGTCGTCCTCAATTTGAGTAGAACCCTTTTCGTAAGCCTCCAGGTTTCTGCCCCGTAGGTGAGTACTGGTAAGACACAGCTATTATATACTTTTCTCTTGAGGGATAATGGCAACCTGCTGTTCATGATTTCGGAATGCCTGCCAAACGCACCCCAGCCCATTCTTATTATTCTGATTATTTCCGTCTCATGATCCGGATCCGCCGTCACTAAATACCTGCCCTAAGTAGATGTATTCTCTTACGACTTCCAGTGCCTCGCTGCCCATTGTAAATTGCTGTTCTCTACCGATACTGTTAAGCATTACTTTAGTTTTCTGCAGATTAATTTTTAGACCCACTCTTCTGCTTTGCCTCTCCAGGTCAGTGAGCATGCATTGCAATTGGTCCTCTGAGTTACTAAGCAAGGCGATATCATCAGCGAATCGCAAGTTACTAAGGTATTCTCCATTAACTTTTATCCCTAATTCTTCCCAATCCAGGTCTCTGAATACCTCCTGTAAACACGCTGTGAAAAGCATTGGAGATATCGTATCTCCGTGCCTGACGCCTTTCTTTATTGATATTTCGTTGCTTGCTTTATGGATGACTACGGTGGCTGTGGAGCCGCTATAGATATCTTCAGTATTTTTACACATGGCTCATCTACACCCTGATTCCGTAATGCCTCCATGACTGCTGAGGTTTCGACTGAATCAAACGCTTTCTCGTAATCTATGAAAGCTATATATAAGGGTTGGTTATATTCTGCACATTTCTCTATCACTTGATTGATAGTTTGAATATGGTCTATTGTTGAGTAGCCTTTACGGAATCCTGCCTGGTCCTTTGGTTGACAGAAGTCTAAGGTGTTCCTGATTCTATTTGCAATTACCTTAGTAAATACTTTGTAGGCAACGGACAGTAAGCTGATCGGTCTATAATTTTTCAAGTCTTTGGCGTCCCCTTTTTTATGAATTAGGATTATGTTAGCGTTCTTCCAAGATTCCGGTACGCTCGAGGTCATGAGGCATTGCGTATACAGGGTGGCCAGTTTCTCTAGAACAATCTGTCCACCATCCTTCAACAAATCTGCTGTTACCTGATCCTCCCCAGCTGCCTTCCCCCTTTGCATATCTCCTAAGGCTTTCTTTACTTCTTCCGGCGTTACCTTCGGGATTTCGAATTCCTCTAGACTATTTTCTCTTCCATTATCGCCGTGGGTGCCACTGGTACTGTATAACGCTCTATAGAACTCCTCAGCCACTTGAACTATCTCATCCATATTAGTAATGATATTGCCGGCTTTGTCGCTTAACGCATACATCTGATTCTTGCCAATTCCTAGTTTCTTCTTCACTGTTTTTAGGCTTCCTCCGTTCCTGAGAGCATGTTCAATTCTATCCATATTATACTTCCTTATGTCAGCTGTCTTACGCTTGTTGATTAACTTCGAAAGTTCTGCCAGTTCTATTCTAGCTGTAGGGTTAGATGCTTTCATACATTGGCGTTTCTTGATCAGATCTTTCGTCTCCTGCGATATTTTGCTGGTATCCTGCCTAACGGAGTTACCACCGACTTCCATTGCACACTCCTTAATGATGCCCACAAGATTGTCATTCATTGCTTCAACACTAAGGTCCTCTTCCTGAGTTAAAGCTGAATACCTGTTCTGTAGCTTGATCTGGAATTCCTCTATTTTCCCTCTTACCGCTAACTCATTGATCGGCTTCAAGTGATATGATGACTACTAGTGATATGAAGTAATGATCTGCTAGTTTGACTTTAATTACGCCGCTTGCATAGCGCTGCTGTCCGAGCCGAACAACAATATGATCAATGCAGGTTTTCGTTACTCTTGAACCCAAATATTCCTCTCTAGTGTATTCAATTATTACATTGACCAGTCCATATTCTGGTACTAAATTAAGATAATCTGTCACCGCTTTCCTAGACACTTGCATTATGTCGATATTCAAATCACCTACCAGTATAAGCTGCTTCTCATTCATATATTTCTTCAACAGAGTTTAGCTCCTCTATAAATAAATCTGTGTTCATGTTGGGAGGCCTGTATATCGCACATACGGTGTAGGTCCCATCTACTTTACTTAGGGTGACAATAACAACTTCTGCATAATCAAAAGCTACTTCGAGCCTATTAAAAACCCAGTTATCTTTCACAAATACAAGAACTCCTCCTCCTCTTCGATTTTCTCGGCATAAACAATCTGTGAGTAACCCCTGAGCGTGTATCTACCTTGTTCACTTGCATTCAGATTAATCTCGGTAATCACAATTACATCGGTGCTAAAGAGTCTCGTGTGTAAGTATGCGCATAATTGATCCCAATTTTTCTTTATGCTGCGCACATTTATGTGTACTAAGCCAAGTTCTCGTTTTGTTTTGTTGTCAGCTAGGGTATTTAACGTGAAGGTCCCAATCATGAAAAGAACTGAACGAGGCCATCTAGGACATTTTTGCAAGATCATTCTCAGTGGTTATGCTTATCACACTCGCGCCTTCCGCCTTTCGAACTAGAATCTTGCCGTTTCGTGTCCACACAAACTTATAGTCGAGCTCTTTGGCAAGTTTCCTGCATTTCCAAAAAAAGTTCTTTCTGGATTTTCGTTAAGTTTTCATTGATTAAAATTTTGTTTTTTCGGAGGACGTTTTTCTTTGACAGCCACAAGTCTCGGGTTGCTTGTTCTGTAAACCTGACGATTATAGGAGAGATTTTGTCCTTCTGTGCCTTCAATCTGTGTACCCCTTCCAAAGAGTGCTTTTCAGGCAAGGGGACATCAAGCTTGCCGCTAAGATCCACCAAGACCTGGTACCGATCCTGACCTGCGTGTGGAACGCCGTGTATTTTGACATTTTTCCTTCTTGAGTACTGCTCAGCACTTTCAACACATTCTCTAAGCTTTGAGATGTCATTTTCTTTGTTTTAAAATTTTTCTCCAGTTCTTCTGTGGTTTTCTGCAATTGAGCAATTTGTCTCTGCTGATTCTCGACCTTTTTCACGAGCTCTTCAAACTTGGCTGCCAAGAATTCCGTTGACTTTTCGATAGTCGCAGTTGTGGCGCATTGCTTGTCTACCTTTTTTTGAAGGTTTTCAAGCATACACAAGACTTCCACTAGCTTCTTATTTAGGCCGTCGATCAGCATAGCCAAAGAGCCCTGCCTTCCCGACTCAGTTAATTTCTTTAGGGGGGGGGCGTTTCCGTGCCACTGCTATCAGAAACAGTGTCATCATTTTTTTGTTCTCTTTTACACGTGTCGCATTCCCAAGCCTTGACTTCATCCTTATCCATTTTTTTCAAATTCTTTTTGTAGACACCAGAACATTTACCGGTGTGATACTTTTTGCTGCATCGATTGCAAGTTAAATGTTCGTCATTTTCGAGATTTTTCGAACATGTCGAACACTTCTGCGGCATAATTGCACTAAGCTCTATTCAGCACTATCAGGTAATGCGAACACAAACAATGAAACGAGCACGAAACAAGGCAAACCTTGCCGACGAACAGCCAACAGGACTACAGGGCAACACTATGGCAAGACTATGGCAGCGGCAGCAGCAACGTTGTAAATTCACTTTAAACACAATAGTAAGAAATGATTTGAACACCAACCTGTAACAAGCAGGATTCCTCGATTAGTACGTGTTCCCACGAGCTGCCACCGCTGCCAAATGATCGCCAAGGAGCAGAACGCCCCCTTATAACAGCTCCCGAAGCTTGCTAGGTGCGCATGCGCTGGGCGAAGCTCGTCGACACGGTGAAGCGAGATGATCAGCGCATCGGGGCTTCCGGCGGGGGCACTCTTTGCAGCGCTTCCCGCAGGGTACAGAACCAGATCAAAAGGCACGGACGATGGCTTGCATCAGCAATGCATGGAAGCTTTAACGTGCAGGATTCCTCGATTAGTACGTGTTCCCACGAGCTGCCACCGCTGCCTCTCAACTTGTGCGAGTTACACGGAAGAGCGCAGCGTAGTGCATAGTGCAGCGTAGATATGCATAGTGAGCAGCTACTTTCCCTTTCAAAGCCATTTCTTTTGATGGGCTTCTGACAGTTAAGTGGAGTTGATGCTCGCGTGCGACTGTGATGGCGTCACGTGGGTCATTAGTGATCACCTCATTCGCCTTTGTGTTAATGACCAGGTGGTGACTCATTGAAAGCTATGTTGTTTGATATTCATGTGGGAAGGTCGGGAAAATGCATGCGTGGGTGAGAATCGTGGTGACGTTACGTGACTCACTAGTGATTGCCTCATCGACTGTGGTAAAAGCTCGTTGTTGCTCCTTGAATGCCATTCCATTTCATATGCATGTTGGCAGGTTGGGGGAGTGAATGGTTGGGCAATCGTGTGATGACGCCACGTAAATCACTAGTGATGACATGGTGGAAGTGTGGGATAGCGAGCCGGTTGTTACTCTTTGAAACCGATTTCGGTGAATATGCGTTTTGGGACAGTGCATGCGTGCGTGAGAACCATGGTGACGTCACGCAAGTGTCCAGTGATAACCTCACCTGACTTTGTGATAGTGAGCAGGTTGTTATCCTTCGTGAGCCACTTTGTTTGATATGCATGTCGGCAGGTAAGGGGAGTTGATGCTCGTGTGTGACTCTGGTGACGTCACATGAGCCACTAGTGGTCACCGCAGTCGACTTTTTGATAATGAGGAGGTTGTTACTATTTGCAAGCCATTTCGTTGATATGCTTGTTAGTAGAGTGCGGTTAGTAGAGTAGAGGTTAGTAGAGTGCATGGTTGGATGAGAACAGGAGTGCATGGTTGGATGAGGCACATGAGTGACTAGTGAGCACTTCATTTGTATTTGTTATAGTGAGCAGCTTGTTATTCTCTAAAGTGATTTCGTTTGATATGAATGTCGGCAGGTCGGGACAATGGCTGTGTGGGTGAGAACCGTGGTGACGTTGTACGAATCACTAGTAATCACCTCATGTGACTTTGCGAGAGTGAGCAGGTTGTTATTTGAAAGCCGTTTCGTTCGATATGCCTGTCGGCAGGTTAGTAGAGTGCATGGATGGGTAAGCAATCTGATGATGTCACGTGAGTCACTAGTGATCACCTCATTTTACAGTGTGATAATGAGCTCGTTGTAACCCTGCGTGAGCCGCTTCGTTTCATATACATGTCGGCAGGTTAGGATAGTGCATGCGTGAAAAGCATGCTGACGTCATGAGAGTCACCAGAGGTCACGTCATTTGAGTGAGTGGTAGTGAGCAGGTTTTTAAGGTTTGAAGGCCATTTTGCTTGATATGCTAGTAGGCAGTTTAATAGAAGTGTGACGGTGGTGACGTCAAGGGAGTCACTAGTCAGCTAATCATGTCACTCAAGAATAAGCTGTTACACTCTCAGAACCATTTCGTTTGATGTGCATGTTGGAAGCATAGGAGTTCATGCGAGATACAAGCTTAATGAGCTATAATGAGTCGCTTAGTGATTATGTAAGTGCTTGAGTAATGGTGAACAAGTTTTTGTCCCCTAGAACCATGTCAATCGATATGTTTGACGATAGGGAAGGAAATCGCATGTCATGATCCCAACTCAAGTCAAGTAAAATGCGTCACGATTGTGACTCATTTATGTGAGTCATTCTTGTCACTCGGAAACGCGACTCGAAAAGGAGGAAATGAGCGGCATACCACATGGAAGTGTTTCTGTGGGAGCCATGACGACAGTGGTAGCATGGAACCTGTGCTGACACCAATACATTAATGACATCAGTGAATAAACAGCGTTCGTGACGCGTGTTACGACCTCTTTTGGAAGAATTATTCGTTCCCCAATCAATTCCCAACAGAATTAAATTGATCGGCCCTTAGATTAGGATGTGTGGCACTGGGATTAAAACGGCTAGAGCAATGATTAAATCAATTGGCATGCCGAACAATTCGGATAGCGCTGGAATTAAATATTAAATTATTATTATTACCTATATTAAATTAATGGCACTCGGAGTAAAAATGCTGGCGCTCATTATAAATTGGCTGGCGACTGGATAATTTTAACGCGACAGCGTGGAGTTCGTGTCGCAGAAAAGCCGGTGTCGTCGGCGGCGTTGGCCGTGAGCAAAAAATCCCGGAAGGCAATACATCAATAAAAACAACTTGCAAGATAGGCTGGGTGGGAATCGATCTAAGGTCTCCGGAGTGTGAGACGCGACCACTCAGCCATGAGTTCGATGGTTCAAACGGGACAAAAGCGCATCTAGTGAATGCGGTGTTGCCTTAGAAACGTGCCGTAGAAAGTTATACTGCGGCGTATATCGGTAATTACAAGCATGTAAATTACAGAAGTCGCAGTTAAGCGAGGAACTAAGTAGGTTTCCGCTACATTTCTTCTGCGCTTGGTGCACACGTAGAGCCATCTTGCGCCAAACACAGCAGACCCCGTCCTCGCAATGTACGGCGCTGCCCCGACAGGTGGCGCGCCACTCGCCCACTTCTCCCCTTTGTCTCGTTTGAGCGCGCTGGTGCCTTGGGGGGACCGGTGCGAGGATGTCCGAATACCCTTGCGTTTAATAAGTTTTCTCGCTCTCTCCCCTTCCAAATTCCAGCGTGCGTCACTCGAATGCTCACGTTTAGGCGACGCGGCTCCTCTTTCCGCTCACAGCGCGATTTCTAGGTGCAGCGTGCGGGATGCCTCTGACGTGTTCGCGGCTTCGTAGCGCGTCTGGTGGGAAAGTGTCCTCGGCGATGTGTGCCGTGCTGCTGGCGAGGAGTCATGCGTCTGCGCGGTGCTCCAGGAACAAATAATTAGAAAAGAAGTTGTGCTGTGGACTTAGAAGTGTTGTATATGAAAACTATGTCTTTGTGTGACTCAAGAAAGAGAGAGAAAAGACACTTTATCGTAAAGTAAAATTATTTATGTGTTTGGGGCCCTCAGTCCAGGGCCCCAATGGCTGTCGCTACCGCTCGTGCTCGTCGTATCAGGGCCAGCCAGACCTGAGGCTCGGAGCGACGGAGGATCACCTCCAACTGCGCATATGTTGGTTGGGGGATTGTAGATCACGGATATCGTTAGGTAGTTTTTGACACTCAATCGTGACGTGGAACGTCGTCGGTGGTGCAACGCAGCCTGGGAAGGTGGTGGAATATAAGGTTGGGGAGAACTTGTTGAGAAGGAGGAGGTTCAGACATGAGTTGGTTTGAAGCCGCCTCAGGGATACAGCTTCATTCCATTAGAAGGATTTGGGTGGAGGGTGATATCGCAAGCGCCCTAGTTTGTAAAAGTCTAGAATGTCACGGTAAGTGTTGGGCAAATTCTGGGAGGCTTGATATGGGCTGCTCGCCTCACTGCCAGCTGCCCGGCAGGTTAGCTCTCGGGCAGTGGCATGAGCGTGGTCATTGCCCGACAGTGAGACAAGAGTTGGTGTCCAAATCAGCCTGATGCGTGGTATTGAGGGATCTGGAATGGCGGGGAGCTTATGTGTGCTGGTGAGAGCGCGATCGGCTTCCTGAGGTATATGAGCACTGAGGGAGGCTCGACATGCGTCTTGGGAGTCTGTAATGTTGACGTGGTCGTGTTTTGGTGATCTTTTCATGTGACTGACGATATGGTTGATGGTGAGTGCTATGGCCAACGTCTCCCCTGTGAGCGTAGCTTTGGTTTGGACGCTACACGAGGTGACGATATTACCCTGATCGTCCGCCACCACCGACACTTGTCTTTCTTTCTTTCTGATTGCAAGAGCATAATGGGCCGCGTCGGTATAATAGACGGTGCCCTCCGGCTGGGCGTTGAGGAGTTTCCGAAGGTTTCTAACAAGTGCATCCCGATGACCATTATGATGCTCTGGATGTGTTTTGCGTGGTATGGGCGCTATGGTGAGTAAGGTTCGGATGTTTGAGGGGACTGGGACATGTTCTCGCGTAGAGGGTGAGTGCTGTGGGTAGCCCAGCCGTGAGAGCAAATGCCTGCTTTGGGGGTCAATCTAAATTGCTCGAGTTGCGCCATTCTGTGGGCTTCGATGTGTTCCTCGATGGTAGTGTGTACCCGGAGAGGAAGTAGTCGTTCCGTGGAAGCATATACAGGGATTCCGAGTGCTTGTTTAACGGATCTTCTAATAATTGTGTTTACATGGTTGGTCTGGGAGAGTGTCAGGTTGCGGTATGGGAGGTGATATGTTAGCCTGCTCATAATGCATGCCTTGACCAACCGCAGCATGTCGGCTTCCTTTAGTCCTGAGCGGCGGTTGCTAATGCGCCTCATCATACCGATAATTTGTTCGTACTCTCGTCCAAGGAGATCTATTGTGAAATGAGCTTTGGCATTGAATTGTAGATCATAACCCAGGATTCGGACGCTTTGTGCAGTGGGAATTGGTATGCCTTGTATTTTCACTTCAATCACAGGAATTGACGTTTCACAGCTGCTTTGGGGTCGGATTAGTAATAGTTCTAATTTATTTAGCGCACATTCGAGGTCTCCAGTCGCGAGGTACGCCTGCACTATATCCACCGCCGTCTGTAGGCGGTCCTGAATGTCTCCATCCGAGCCGGTGCACATCCAGAGAGTCAAATCTTCAGCATATATTGCGTGGTATAGCTCCTCGACGTTCTTCAGTAACTGAGGTAGTCACGCCATAGCTATGGTAAATAACGTCGGCGAGAGCACACACACCCCTGAGGTGTCCCCGCTCCGGTAAGTTTAATGTCTGATGACCGATATGGGCCCATTCCCACTGTGGCTACATGGTCCTTAAGAAAGGCTCGCACGTAATTGTACATACGGAAGCCACAGTGGGAGTGGGCCAGGTTCTCGAGGATGAGACCATGGGAAACGTTATCGAAAGCTCCCTTGACATCAAGTGTGAAAAGAGCTCTCGTGTGCGCCCTGATGGGGGGGGGGTCAAAGATATCTTCTTTTATCTGAAGAACATCGTGAGCGGACAGATGGGGGCGAAATCCAAACTGTGTGGGAGAAGAAATTTCGCGTCTCCAAGAAAGTTTGAAGCCGTTTTAAGATAACATACTCAAGCGGCTTTCCGACGCATGATGTGAGGGAAATTGGCCGTAAGATTTGGATCGACAGGGGTTTTCCGGGCTTGAGCATGAAAGCGATCTCGGCACGTCGCCATTCCAGTGGGAGAGTGACGGCGTGCCAGTGCTGATTGTACATAGCACAGAGCGTTTGCAGGTACTGATCCGGGAGATTTCGCAGTAGAGTAAACTGTACCCCATCCTATCCGGGTGTGGTAATCCTATGAATGTCTGATTGTACTTGATTTTATGCCCCCCTTACTCAATCCCCCTTTAGGGGCCTTGTAAGGTATTTCACAAATAAATAAAAGTAAATAGTACGGCCTTGATTTCGCGGACAGGTATGTCAGTGCCTAGCGGGTCGCTTTCTTCTCTATACGGATAGTCCAGATAGCTTTGCTTAGAGCCACGGGACAGATACCTTTGTTCAAGGTCCTTCAGGAGCTGGTCTCCGTCTCCTCCGTACTGGTGGAGGAATATTTGAAGCTGCCGATTTTTATGGGATTTCGTGTTTGTCGGATCTATTAGTGACCGAAGGACTGCCCAGGTTCTCGCAGCGCCCAGCATACCACTTAGCTTACCACAAAACGTTTCCCAGTTAGCACTTGTTAGCTGGTCTGCGTATTCCTGGGCTGCTTTCCTGATTTGGGATATTCTGTAACGCAATTTTTGATTGAACTTTTGCCGCTTCCATCGCTTCGTGACACCTCGGCGCGCGTCTCATAGATGTAGAAGATGCGGGTCAACCTCGAAAGTCTCTGTTGTCGTGGTTATGCGGCTAGTCGCTGTGCTTAGATCGTTGCGTAAATCACTGAGCCAACTGGCATAATTTTTGGGGCTTTTGTCACCTGTGGCTCGATCCCTACGGATTGCGCGGAGCTTGGTCCAATTTGTGATGCAAGTTTTCATTTGAGGGCGTTCGTAACTTGTGCGACTGATGCGGAGGATGAGAATGTGGTGATCGCTACCCAGCGTCTCGCCAGTGTTTAGCCACTCGCCCTGGACCCCCCTCGTGAAAGTGAGATCCGGGCAAGTGTCTCTCTCGACACTATTTCCCTGGTGACTAGGCTGGGTATTATCAGTTATGAGGGTGAATCTGTGATTATGTGTGAGGTCCCAAAGTCGGGTGCCCTTTGGTGTGTTACTGCGATAGCCCCAGGCCACGTGTGCGGAATTGAAGTGACCGCACACCATGGATATTCGGCCCAACTTGATGACTTCCAATACTAGGTACTGAAAATTGTTCCGCCGAGCACGAGATGCACTATACATATTTAATATGTACAGGCTACTTTGTCGCGTGTTCGCGGGGACAATCTCAATGATTTGATGAGTGATGTCTGACGAGAGAGTAGTATGGGTATAGGTGAGTTTCCTGGACATGAGCGCGCACACTTTTGCCTCGTCCGAGCCCCTAAGGGTGTCGTAGCCACTGATAGGTACAAGTGTGGCGCCTGGCTCTTGGAGAAGTATGATGTCCGGCGGTTCTGACGCTGCGGCAACGTACTGTTGCAGAGAGCCCGGTTTAGATCGGTACCCCCTGCAATTCCATTGCCACAGTAAGTCCCGCCATTCTATTTTGCATTTGCATTGCAGGAGCCATCATTCTGTAGCTCGGCTGGGCGAACGTACTGGTGAGCGCGATCGGTTATCGCTAATGACGGCGCTGAGGTAGCGCGTGCGACTTGTAAGGATGAGTAGGAGGATGATTAAGGGGGAAGGGGTTGTGCCGTGAGCTCTCTCACGTTCTGCTTGAGTTGGTTGGTAATTTCAAGTATCATTCGTGTCAGCACGGTAGTTTGGAAGTCTACAAATGCGGCTCGGACAACTTCCTTGACCTCTGTGAGAATGCTTTCTCACATCTTCTGTATAGCTCGGTACGATTCTTGTCGAAGCTCATGCTGGAGGTCGCGGCACAATGCAGTTGTGGACAGGGGACGGATCTTGCCATGGGGCGCCTGTGTTTGGGATTGTGTTTGTGGTAGCGACTGAGGTTGGGATGAGTGTGAGGGAGATTTGCGCAGTGAAGGAGGCGGGCCCTCTACGCAACTTGCCCCTTTAGGTCCGGCTGGCCCTTCGGGCGCGGCTAATGATAGCTGTTGTGGTAGTAGTGCGGCTCCTCCTTGGCCGGTGGTGGTGCCACTGGTGGTGGGGATGACGGTGGTGATGAGGATGATGAAGATGATGGTGGTACCAGCTCGCGGTTCTTAGAAGAGTCGACAGAGCCTCGGCTCCGAGATCATGACCGGAATCGGGACCGTGATCGGGACTGGTGGTCTCTAGATTGGGCCAGAGGACGATGCTGCTGCCATTTTTGTTTCTCCAGTTTCTGGTGCAGTCGTTGCTTGTTGGGTGACTTTTGCGCCCGGCCCGGACAGCTGGAATCGGTTGTCTGATGATCCCCTTTTCATATCGGGCACCGGGGCTGGCCCTGGTGAGGTTCGGTGGTGGATGAGTTTACAGTCCCACATGTAGTGCAGCGCTTTATGCTTGGCGTGGGCCAGACGTCCGCACGGTGGCCCTCTGTAAGGCATGTGCTGCACACCTGGGCCCTCGAGGGGTGTATGTAGCATCGGTACTCGGCCCCATAATACCTCACGTAGCGCGGTACCTTGAGGCCAGCAAATGTAATGTTGGCCGTGGTTGTTTGCCCCATCAGGCGAGCCAGGAGGATTTCCACCCCAGGTACCAACAGGTGGTCTAAAAGTTCGGTTGGTGTAGTCCCTGTGTCGGGATCTGCGATTATTCTTTTGCAGGAATTATCGGGGGAGGCGATGTATGTTGAGATAAAGTAGCGATGCGGGCCGAGTGTAAGCGATGTCATCTTGTTAAGGCTGGTCGTGATTCTTTCACTTGACGTGCTGATGAGGGTGATTTTTGGGCAAGTTGAACACGTAGGTGAAGTTCGTCGACCTCTTGTTTCTTGAGGCGCGCCTCGATGCCGACGGCGCGAGTCAGAGAGTGGCGAGGCCACCCACCGAACGTGAAACCGTTTCTCGGGCGCAGGATGACTTTAAAATCGTCAATGTGCAGAGGTGAGGGCCTCTGGGGTCGTCGTGGTACAGTTTGGTTCGAATACTATCTCTCTTCGCGGCGGGCTGCTGGGTTAGACTTAGCGTCGGCGCGGCGTCCCCGCCGGCCGCGAGTAGTGACCCATGATCCATTCGCCGGGTCTTCTGGATATCCTTCTCTTGTTGGCTCGTCTTTGGTAGCTTCCACCTCTATGATTGTGGTGAATGGGTGTTCGTGGTGCTGGACAAGGTCGACATTCCCTGAACACCGATCCTGACCGCGCTGAGGCTTAGCTCGAGCTCGACCTGCACGGTGGCTCAGAGACGCCGCGTAGGTCCCAGCTGCATCGGTGGTGATCTTGACGTCGACGTGGAAGGTCGCGTCCGTTGTCCTGATCGAAAGAGGGCGAGGAAGAGCGCGTGAGACGCTGTAGCGTCTGCTGCCGACGCTGGAGCTCCGAACCTCGCGGGAGTTCAGTCGTGGCAGCGGAGGAGTGCGGACGGGCGCCGCACGCGCTCCGCAGTTTTCGACCGACCCATGCCATCAAGACCCACGGGGCCAGCAAAAACTTTTAGGACCTGATACATCTCGCAAGCTGGACCACGCGGATACCAGTTTCAAGACGGTAGGCCCAACTTTCGGCGTTTTACCAGACTTTGAAGTACCCACGTGGCCGTAGAGCTAAGCCGAACGCTAGGCTAGGACCGCACGAGCACGACGCTCGAGGGAGACCAGGCCGCGTAGACGACACCGACGCGGGCCGAAATGAACTCCTGCCGACCGAGTCTACCGAACCCGAAGCTTTTCATGGGCGGCCCAGCCCAAAAACCACCCGAATCTCAAGATATGGAGGACGATCGCTACAGCAGCTCCTCCGGCACCGAGGCCACCGCAGACGGAGAGCTCACGGCCACCGCCATTCAGCAAGGCCAGCCCAGTACCTCAGGTACGCAAAATTTCGACGACAACTGGCAGATTTACTACTCTAAACGCCAGAAGAAACTACAGAAGAGCGGATCCCGGAACGCCGTCACTTTGAATCAGAAGGAAACCCCGAGCGGGGAGACCAATAGCAAGATGGCGTCGTCCGCCTCGGCAGAGGGTGGCGCGAACGCGAAGACAGCTGGAGCAGCAGCTGCGAGCAAAGGTCAACGGCAGCCGAGACAAAGGTTACCGCCGCTCCCAAAGGACGACGCGAAGATTATAATACGCTCGAGGAACGGCCTACCAATCAGAGAGCTAAAAGCGACCGAGGTTGCAAGAGCTATCGTAAAGGCATGCAACGGCAAGTTTAAAGAAGACGACGTCACTGTAAGACTAAGAACGGGATCCAACATCATCATCGCAAGTACCTCAAACAAGGAAGCTGACTAATCTATAATTTAGAGGACATACCTACGAAATCAACGAGTACGTGGCTCTACCGGACGACGTCAGGCGAGGCGTTATACATGGCATCGACGCAGGGACCTCGTCGGAAGAGCTCAAAACAAGAATCAAGGTACGCACGCAAGGAGTCACAGTACTCACGGCAAGAATGCTAGGAGAGTCAGAAATGGCGGTCATCACTTTCGACGGCCCCACCATACCCAAGTACGTGCTCTTCGCCGGCGGGGAATTCAGATGCTACCCGTACAGACCGACGAGGCAGGTGTGTTACATTTGCTGTCAGCAAGGCCAGCGGTCCGACGTCTGCCCTGCGCCCAGCACAAAGGCATGCAGGGCGTGCGGAATGCAGAACCCGCCGGAGAACTACCAATGTCAAGCCAAGTGCCTGATCTGCGGAGGCGATCATACCGCGGGATCCAGGGACTGCAAGGACCGACTCAAGAAAGGAAGAGAGCTGCGAGGCCGGCAACAGCAGCAACTACACCAGCAACGGAATAGAAAGGCACGGGAACGGAGACCAAGGTGGTTTAGGCCCGGAGGGAGGACAAGACCGGTCACGGAGCCGCTCGCGGAACCAGTTGTGGGACCGCTCGCAGAGCCGCTCGCGGAGCCGCTTACGGAGCCGCTCACGCAGCTGCTCCAGATCATCCCCGCCACTGGTGCCCCCGGCCACCAAGGACAAGCGCCAGCAGCAGCAAAAGATGGCCAAGAAGCAGCCTAACGGCGGCACAAAGGTGAGCTGGGAAGCAGGCCCTCCCAAATCTCTTTTTCCGTACTCGGGCAATCAAAATCAAAATAACATTACGAGCAACAGGGAGAAACAACTAGAGGAGGTAAATAAGGTCCTCAAAAGAAAACTCGAAGAGCAGGACGCGAAAATTAATAGACTAATGCAAGAGATGCAGGAGCTAAGATCAGGTAGCCCCCTAGATCGCTCATGCCACAAACCCCCCCACCTAGCCAACCTGAGATAACAAACCAACCAGACTTTGCCTAATTCATGGCAGAAATGACAGAAGCAATGCAAGAAATGAAACAGCAAATTATGATGCAGGGTATGGAAATCCGCACCATGCGCAAATAGAAAATTACGGAGGGAACCAAAGACAAGTTTAATCAGAGACGCCCAATGCTAGAAAACTACAGTACGAGAGAAGACTCCCAAATATAATCATGGATAGACGAGCCAGAAGAGAGAAAAAAAAGAAACACTAGAAATATGGCAGTGGAACTGCAGAAGTTACAAAAGAAAACAAGGGCTACTACAACGATAAATTAACAAGCGATTAATACCTCCGGACATAATTGCGCTACAAGAAACAAACGTACAACCAAAATTACAAGGCTACACGTGCTACTAAAATCCAGACGAAGAACGGTAAAGGACAGCGATCCGAGTCAGTAAAAGCCTCACTGCCATACAACGCGACAGGATAGCTGACACGGACGTAGAACATGTAACAGTCGAAATAATTCCGAAAAAGAAAAGGACAGGAGGAAGCGTATTCATAGTCAATGTACATAGTTCTCCTAAACAAAAGAAGGCCAAATTTGAAGAGCTATTGAGAGGAGCAAACAAAATCGCAAAAGGAAATGCGCTCGTCATATTAGGCGACTTCAACGCCAGAGAGGAAAGTTGGGTGTACAAGACATCAGAAATAAAAGGCAGGACAGTAGCCGACGCGGCAGATAACACAGGGTGCGAGCTAATCACCGACGCCGAAAACCCTACAAGAACCGTGAACCGCGTAACCGAAGATGCCTGCCCAGACCTCACCTTCGTCCTGCGAACAAAACAAGCAGAATGGGAAAACCTAATGGAAAACCTAGGAAGCGACCACTATATAAGAACACAAATGACGACATCAGATAAGGTCAGACGGCAGATAGGCAAAGCCAGAATCACGGATTGGAGAGCCTTCGGAGAGTCGGCCAGCGACACGACCAGAGGGGAAATCCAGTCGATATCCGAATGGGGAGAAAAACTCAAAGAACAAGTAAGGAATTTCACAAAAGAAGTAGAACGCACGCAGCAAACACCGCGCGTGGACTCTAGGCTACTCAGACTATGGGTAGCAAGAAAGGCACTCACGAAGAGGTGGAAGAGGCAGAAATTCAACAGAAAGCTCAAAATAAAAATAGCAGAGATCACAAGGAAAGCGGAGCAGTATGCGGAGCAGCTTGTGAGACAAAACTGGCAGAAGTTCAGGAATTCACTGAACGGGACCCTGAACACAGCAAAGACGTGGAGCATACTCAAAGCCCTGCTAGACCCGACCAAAACCACGTCAGAGAATAACAAAGCCATCAATCGACTGGTTCACCAGTATGAAGGGACGAATGAAGAACTGCTAGAAAAAGTGCGCAAGAAATGCTTTGGCGACAGCAACCCGGCCGCTTACACAGAAAGCTATAAAGGGGAGAAAACGAAGCATTGGACAGGCCCATAACTAAGGAAGAAGTTTATGCGAAAATAAGAAGAGCAACAAGAAACACGGCAGCGGGTGCGGACAAAATTAACAACGCACTTATCCGCAACCTCAGTGACGAGTTAGTCGAAAAATTAACCGACTGCCTCAACAAACACTAGGGAGCGGAAACAGTTCCAGAAGAATGGAAACACGCTGAAATCATCATGATTCCAAAGCCAGGAAAGAAACTCCAAGTAGAGAACCTCAGACCAATCTCTCTCACATCATGCTTGGGCAAGATATACGAGAGAGTGGTTACGAAGAGGCTTCAAGACTACATGGACAATAACGAATTATACCCGCACAGCATGCTCGGCTTCAGAGCCAAGCAGTCGACGCAAGACGTGCTGTTGCAGATAAAAGAAGAAATACTCAGCGAAATCCCACGCTACGGAGAAAATATCATCATGGCACTCGACATCAAGGGGGCCTTTGACAACGTCAGTCACGAAGCCATACTAACGGACCTAGACAACCTGAAGTGCGGCAGAAAGACACACGGCTACGTCAAAGCATTCCTGTCGGGCAGAACAGCGACCATCGGGCTAGGAGAGCTAAGATCAGACAAGTTCAGCACTCCAAACAAAGGCACACCGCAAGGGTCAGTTATCTCGCCCATCCTTTTCAACGTGGCAATGATTGGACTGGCCAAACAATTAGAGGAAATTGGGGGTATACGTCATGCGATGTACGCCGACGATATCACCATCTGGGCAGAAAAACCTCCGTTAGGATACCAAGAACTCAAGTTGCAGGAGGCCGCAGCATGCGTAGAGACATATGTCAGGGCAAGAGGACTCGCATGCTCAACGGAGAAATCTGAGCTCCTGAGAGTACGCCGGAGACGCAAGGCCAGCGACGAGGCCGAGCCCCTGAAAATCTACCTGGAGGGACACTAGATCCCGGAAGTGACGCGATGCAGAATACTGGGGATGTGGGTGCAAACAAACCAGCGTTGCACATACGCCCTGGCACTAACCAAGACTGCAGTAAACCAAGTGGCCAGAATGATAAACTGGGTGTCGAAAAGAAGATGTGGCATGAAGGACGCAGACACACTCAAGCTGATAAAAAGCCTAGTATACAGCAGAGTGGTGTACAACCTACCATACTACAACTGTATGGAAACTGTATGGAAACCATCCTAAGGAAAGCAATCAAGACGGCGCTTCAAATACCCCAAACAGCGTCGACCGAGAAGCTGCTAGCCCTGGGGCTGCACAACAGCTTTGAGGAACTGCAAGAAGCCCAAAGGATCGCACAATTCCAAAGACTACAGCAAATTGAAACCGGTAGAGGACTTCTAGTCAGGTACGGCGGCGAACTAACCATATGAGAAGTACAAGATAACGTGACCATCCCGGTCGAGTACCGCAGTACCATCAGGGTAGCACGAATACCCAGAAATATGGACCCGAACCTACACAAGGCACGCAGGGAGGCGAGGGCAGAGTACGTGCAAAGGACACTGGCCACCCGGAACGAAACGGTGTATGTTGACGCCGCAACAAACACCGGCAAAGAAGAAGGCAATAACCATAAAGTGGTGACGGTGATTGGCTCGGACCTCAGGGAAATCACCAGCGCGTCAATACTGAACTGCACGGTAGTTGAAGCCGAGGAAGCGGCCGTTGCTCTAGCGGCAGTGGAGGGCTATCGACTAGGCAAATCCCTAACGATTTTAACAAACTCGCAAACAGCATGCCGGAATTACATGAATGGCAGGATCAGCCGCAAAGCGCTGAACATTCTCCGCTCTAACGGCCGACCCACAGACAAGCAAAGCAAACACGCGATAGTTTGGATACCGGGACACACGAGTGTCGAGGGAAATCTGGAGGCAGATAGGATAGCTCGAGGGTACGCAACAAACCGGGCGTCCAAGAACACTGCCGCCATAGAGGACCCAGAACCGGTAGGCCAAACATACGCTGACACGCTAAACAATTTCAGGGGTGCCAGATTGAGATACCCGGCGCCAGACAAACAACTCAACAGAGAAGAAGCCGTAATCTGCGGCAACTACAAACGGGCACCTACCCGAACTTATACGCACTAAACAAAATTTACCCTACCCAATATGAGAACACATGCCCCTGGTGCGGGGACAAGCCCACGCTATATCATATCACGTGGGCCTGCCAAAAAGCAAAAGAAATAACCATAATAGAAAACCCGAGTGCGGAACAGTGGCAGAGGATGCTTTCCAGCGACATCCTGAAAGTGCAGCAAGGGGCTAGCAAGGCGTGCTCGCACGCCAGCTACCCTCAGTGGGGCCCTGGACTACGGGCACCAACCCTGCAAATCAAGATGGAAGAAGCCATCTGAAGAACCGCTTACTCCATATGTAAATAGAGCAAAATAAACGTTTTTCACCACCACCACCAATCTGAACCCCGCGTCCGCAAACGGTGGTAGCTCCGAGTGGACTCCTGTGACTCAAGAGCATGCCGAGCGAATGAGTGGGTGGTGCGAACTGGGTGCGATAACGCTATCGCGTTCCACTCTTGAACGGGAAGCTTAAGCGTCCTCCAATTTTTAAATGGCGCTTGGAATAAACTGAGCAGGAGAACCTTTAGTAGCATGGAAACTGTGCTCTTGTAGTGCTGACAGCAACACAGTAATGACGTGAATAAATAGACGTCATTCATGACGGCTCTTACGATCACTTTTGCAAGAATTGTTCGTTCCTCAATCAATTTCTAACAGCATTAAATTGACTGCCACTGGGGTTAAAATGTGGGACACTTGGATTAAGATGGCTGGCACGAGGATTAAATCACTTGGCATGCTGGTTAATTCGGATGGCGCTGGGATTTATTGTGGTGACGCCTGGATTAAATTATTGGCACTTGGTATAAAAATGCTGGTGCTCAGATTAAATTGGCTGGCACCTGGATTATTTTAGTTGGCGCTTCGATTAAACTGAGCGGTAAAACCCCTGTAGTATAAGGTAGCAAGGTTTGTTCCCCGAACTAAAGAAGACCTATGTGCACCGTATGCACTCCGTTTGTAGACTTATATGTGTATTATTGGCAATAAAATGATTTATGCATGGTCTCTAATTATAAGATGACTTTTCTAAAGGGCGCTCACTATATCAGGGCAGGGTGGTTTCATTCAGGCAGCCTGCTACCGACATGCTATCCACGCTTGCAAAGGCGGATCGGGAGTTTGTGCCGGACAGAAGAGCGGGAATGTTATGCGGCGTTTGAAAACTGTCACCTTGCCACTTATATCTATGGTACTTGACTACAGGTATTCAGTACTGCATCCTGATTGACTATGAATCAGATACTTAAAGAGTTTCTTGATTTCAACTATGTAAATAAAATACTCCTGCTTATTTAATGAAATTGACACGAGGGGTGTTTGCCACGAAGAGAAACGTATGACGAAATTCCCGGTATCTCGTTAACTGATCTCAAGTTTTCATACATCTCGAAAAGCAGAAACATTAAAGTAAACAAGCGTAAGATACAAACTTGAGAGATAATGAGTAATTTTCGTTAAAAACAGCTCATCCCAGCTGGACTCTTGTCAGGAAATTGATGGAGGTCCTACAATGTAATTGACTTTCTTGAAGCAGTTGGCAAACGCTACGGAAACGGCTCGGCATGGTGAGGTTTATGTCGGGCTTTCCGGTAGATCTTGAGAATGTAGCTGTGGACTATTTTTCTTAAAGTAAATAATAAGCACAGTAGAGACAGGGCGTTTGGAATAATAAACGTAATTCAATTCTCTTGAAATGTATGTATGTAAATTAAGCACCACTTTTAACACTTAATGCAACTACGTATGCGTTACCGCGCACATAAATCGCAATACACGCGTAAAATATATGCTTCGCACTTTGTCGCCAACTTTTGTAACTCATCGGCTCTAGCATCTTTTCTTATCTATATATAACCTTTTCTGACTTCGGCACCGTAAAATTATGTATCTTTAGCACTTTGCTGTAATACAAAGTGTAGAGTTGATTGCTCAAATAAAATGATCCATCCGGGTTTTACTGCGGGCACCGTTAGTTAAGACAGCGGCTGGATATGGCTTCTAGTTCCTTGAAGAATAAAGTTCTGGCGAAATGCTACAAAGCCGAATCGACTACGATTTTATATTTCCGTCAGACTCAGAAGTCGGATCGTGCGCAGACGCAGTCTAGCATGGCACTGTACGCTGCTCAGACGCGAACAGCGAAATAAGTAAGTCCTATTTGATTTCGTGGTCCAACAACGTAACGAAAAAAGCTGAGGTTAGTAACCGCTACATCAACAATGAAAATAATTGCAAAGAGGTGCGCAAGTAGCAAGTGATAGGTGGTAGCATTAGTCTGCGCGACGAGTGTAATCAAAGCGCTGTTTCGTATTTTTAAAGGCCTTTCGCCTGACGCAACTTCTTGCAGTGCTCAGTACATTTCATTTCATTTCATTTCATTTCATTTATTAATACTGTCAGCCTCATTGAGGGGCTATAACAGGAGTGGAAAAAAAACGGAACTGAACAGCAAAATAAGTAGTACAGAACATATTGAAAACCATAGTTATACATTAGTTAAAGGAAAAAAAGATCATCTCGTGAAATGCACACATAAAAAAAAACTCATCACTCAGAAATCAGAACAGCAATCTTATACAGCAGCAATCGGATCTCATCGCCCTATGCTAGTGCCATAGATGAAATTATCTAAGTGGCGTAGGAATTCAGCCAATGATTTCGACCGAACAGTGGAATCTGGAAGAGAGTTCCAGTCTCTACAAGTTCGGGGAAAATAACTAAACTTGAAACAATTATTTTTTATAGTCGGTAATGGGATAAACTTACTATGACGATGCCTTGATGTTTCATTAGTTTTGATCTCAAAGTAATCTGATTTATTTATTTTAAGATGATTATTGATAATGAGGTAAAGAGTTTTTAGTCTTTCATATCTGGTTCTGGTTTCTAGCATAGGTAGTTGGGCTTGTTGGCAGAGTTCTGTTGAAGAATGGTTCCGGCGGTATTTATTAAAGATAAACCTTACAGCGAGTCGCTGAATCCTATCAAGCTTGTGACGATTAGTTGCTGTGTGAGGATCCCATATTACTTTAGCATATTCGATTATCGGTCTGACTAGGGTTTTGTAAGCGAGGCACTTTACATCCGGAGTAGCACTGTGCATAGTGCGTCGCAGGTCCCATAGTATTTTAAAAGCTTTGGAAATGACAATTTCAATGTGGACATTCCATCGTAGATCTGATGTAAATGTTATGCCTAGGTATTTATACTGATCGACTCTTTCAAGCATGTAACCGTTGATATGATAATTGTAATCAAGAACATTTTTCTTTCTAGTTACTGACATGAACACAGACTTTTTAAAGTTTAACTCCATCTGCCAGTCGTTACACCATTTCACTATTCTTTGCAGGTTTATATTTAATTTAATCTGATCATCAACTGTATTTACGGTACTGTACATCACACAGTCGTCTGCAAAAAGTCTTAAGGGAACATCAATGTTACTTTGTAAATCATTAATAAAGATCAAAAATAGGAGTGGGCCTAAGACGCTACCTTGCGGTACACCAGAAGCAACGGGAAGTATGTTCGACTGACAACCTCTAACAGTTACACACTGTTCACGGGAGGATATATACGCAGAAAACCATTGTGTGAGTGTTTGATATTTAAAGACCGCATTAATCTTATATAACAATTTTTGGTGCGAAACTTTGTCGAATGCTTTTGCGAAGTCAAGGTAGATAATGTCTGTTTGACCACGTGAATTTATTGTTTCTGCGAGGTCATGAACTATTTCTATCAAGTTCATTAAGTTCTTTTCCGATGATGCAGCGTATTCTCACCAGGGGTCCGTGCTGGGTTCTCGTGAAACGATGCTAAACAACGAGTGCCACATGTAACTTAGATATCAATAATACAAGGGGCTATTAGCTATCTCTACGTGGATGAATGCGAAAGCATTGCGGCCACGTCAGCAGAAACGCGGCGACGTCCAGTGGCGCCACTGGCGTTGTCACGTGACTCGAGTGACCGAGTCAGCAAAACGATCACAACGTTCAAAAAGGTCTTGCTCACAAGGTGCGCACAACGCACCCAAGTTCCTTGATGCGACTGCCACCACCGGTCATGGGTTCGATTGCCAATCCTCTTTACCTTCATTCACTGTGCCTGAATTAACACCAAAAGCAGAAGGTATGACTCGCAAAAAAGGTAGTGGTTCAAGAGCCTTAATTCTGTCCTAATGGACTGTGACTTAATTCGCCTTACTGAACAACTGAAGCGGTGGATTCAACTCCCACCAAAGGTCGATGTTTCTTAGCCTTTTTGGAGCATTGTGTTGTCACGCCATCAGCAATAACACCAGATTTTCTGCCTCATGAGCCATGTAATGCTTTCGCATTAAATCTAAAGCTGGATATCTGAGGTATTTCTTCCACCCACGTGATCAGGGAGGGCCGACCGCATTGGCAAGGGGTCGAGTGAAATGTATAGATGCGTTTTCCCGTGTTCGTGCCGTTGTGAAGGTCAGTAAGTGCTTCATTGTGTTTGAATAATCTCATCAAGCGAGGTCTTGCGGTCAAAGCAGTGTCATAATTTTAGATAGATGAGACCCCAAAGAGAGGTGGTTTGGTTAGAAAGTCACACCTATCCATTAGGAAATTGAAGTGTTAAGAAAACGAGAAAGAAAAGTTGCCATGCGAAACCTTCCGACCGAAGAACGCCTTATCCCAATAATACTCCGACGTCGATACTCTGTTGCTGAGGCGGCCAAGGACTGGAATGTTTCACGCACGGTATCTACATCAGCCTTTCGAGCTTAAGAAAGGCGGCATTGCGATGAAAGACCAGAGCCCTAAATGAAAAATGCCTTCCGCAGTGAGCACCCATAACATTAATCCAATGTTTTCGGTCATGTACAGCAACGGAATAAGCTCATCAAAATGCTGTCTATACGACTTCTACCTAAGGGACTTAAAGATGGAACTTTGAGCAACCGCCATGTGAGGCGAATGTTCTCTTGGACACCATCCTAGCCTTTAACCAATAGGCAAGGCTTCAGGACCTCTATAAATTGTGTACCCCTCATACAACCGAAATCATCCAATGCTCCGTACTGAGATGATTCCAGTCAAGACTACTGCACAGCCACTCAGAATTCAATGAATACATGCGCCTATCTCAAGTAGTAATGAGGCTTCGAGGATGAGGATGTTGTTGGCTGTAGGTGAATCAAGCCTTGCTTGAATGGTAAAAATTGCTCTACCCGAGCTTCACCTTCCCGCAGAGCATAAGACACCTGAAATCCATGGGTACACCGCTTAGTACCTTCTTACTCAAAGTGTATTACGAGACTGATGAACACAGCGACGCAGGCAGCCATGCTTAACAGAACCCCAGCCGTAGTTCATGAATCTTTTGCTATTTAGTAGTCAATGTGTTGTTCGGATAAAATGGGGGTATAAAAGGGGTCGTTTCAAGTTTCCATTTTCAAATGTATTTCTTTACCTACAAATCTCATTTTACAAATATGCAAAAAAAGGCTTGGCCCTGTAGGTGCGACCAAGGAGGTTTAAAAGGTATGACACATGACGCGCTCGTGCGCACGTAGAGTCACTAGAAAAAATCTGAGATTACCGCATTCGTTTTCCCCGCGCCGCCGACGCGTTCATTGGCCCAACCGTACCACGTGACTTTGGAGTGCCATATACCTTCCAAGCGCCGGGCGGGCCGGCTGAGTTTGAGGGCAGGCAGCGCAGGTTTCCTACGTTTTTTGGTCTTCCGATTGTCGCGCTCGCGTTTGACGGCAAGGAAATCATGCCTGGCTGCTGCGCCTTCGGATGCAGCAACCGAACTGAGTCGGGAAAGACTTTTTTCTAGATTCCGACCGGAAAAAATGACCGAGGGCGTCGTTCTGCGTAGTTACACAGAATCGGCCAGGAGAACTTCAAGCCTTCAAAAAACACCCGCGTGTGCGAGCTATAAGTACACCTTGCTTGTGTTTTTCGTCACTGTTTTAGAAGCTATTTAAGCGAAGTGCACGCGGTGTTAGCGATGCTACGAAAATAGGAGTTCATTGCAGGGATCGATCGCGTCTTGCACGTTTGACCCAGGCACACGGGTACGCGTTTGTTGCTCAACACTCGCGGTTATTCCGCGCTCGTGGCACGCGAAGACACACTTGTCGCGCGAGAATTCCGCGTCCTCACGCGCACCAGGTACTCGCATGATTTCTCCACGCATGTGAGCGCGCTCTCACCTCGAGTCACTCGACCCATATGCCACTTGTTTTTCGCAGATCGTGACGATCGTAGTCAATAAAAACATGGTCAATACGAGGCCCATGATATTTCCTTTTTTTCACTTATCCTTGGCTCATTTATACATACGCATTTCGAGCTTGAAACCAATGGCCAGGAGATATTACCAACTCATGCTTCAAATTTTGAGCTTGTAAGCCGAGCACATGCAATGAACTGAAGACAGCATACATATTATGTTTTATGTTGAAATGCTACGATGTATACCCAAATAACGCTGTGCTTGATGCATAACAAGAAATAGAAAACAACAGAACACCCAGTAGCTTTAGTTTCACTCTGTGACTATGAATGTTACATAAACCGCTCTAAAAGGACTAGAATTTTATACATCGCCTATGTAACTTCGAAAAAGAAAGTGCTGCTTCACCAGCGGGCGTTCCTACTTGTTTTTTTACACAGGCAGCAAATCTTGGCAGTCTAAGAAAGCAGTCATAAATACGTTGAGAAGAGTAGCTGCTCATGGGAACACACTACACAGCCGCGCTCATAAATCGCAATGAAGCAAACTCTCGCTCATTATCAGTGTACAGAAGTACATATACGTTGTTGCAATCACGCAAATGGCTCATATTGGCCTTCCCCAAGATTTAGTGCGCAAAATGGTCATCGAAGTTGGTTTTTACGCCTGCTGTGCACAGATCGCGTTACGATCACGGCGCAAACACCGGTGCGCACACGGCAGTCGCAGTGTGTCGTGCGTATACGGCGGACGAAGTCGCCCGGCAGAGTCGAGAACACGCGGTATGCGTTTACAAACTAAATTAAATGTATCCGATTTAGCTTGTGAAATTATACAATGAAAACGTACGTGCCTGTGACACTGTCAGGTGTTAGTTTCGTCCTGATTGGAAACATTCAATAGAAGCCGACGGCGGTCCACGATGTTCATGCCCAAAAAGCACAAGCTTGCCTCATTCCGGCTCGAAGTGGCGAAATGCTTCCTTCGTAGCTCGCTCCATGGAAGGAAAAAAAAAACGCGTGCTTAAGCTCCCGATAGCAGCGCTAAGCTGCTGCCCACAATCGTAGCACAGTTCCAGCAGTAAACACGATCGGCGTGCAAAACAACCACCGGCTGCATTACATCGCACAAAATAACAATTTATTTTCGTTCTTAGCAACCATTATCTTCGGGCACAAAGTATTTGTACTTCAGTAAACACTCAGCCCGATGTGTCACCGAATATCAAGCTCTTCCAACACGGCGGCCTTCCCGCGAAGCAGTCGGCTTGGAAGGTATATGGCGGTGCCCGCTCAGTGTTGCCAGTCAAATCCCGACCTTTGCGGTACTCTGAATTTTTTTCCAGTGACTCTAGTGCGCACACTACCAAGCGCGCTTTCTATGTTTTCTTTTTCTTACGCTTGCTAATTTTCTACGCCTCGTTGAGCTGTAAGGAGAGGACACTACGGTCACATAGATACAGGATAGGTCCGATAAAACATCATATTGTCACGTGGTAGTGACGGTGAGGAAAGCAGCAATACGGTGGAATAAAAAATTAGCTTTTATTGGGCGAACCTGTGCCCACAAAAACACGCTACACTTATAGCACAACGATAGCGGGGAACACGGTCGGCGATCGGCGGAAATCTTATCAGCGGGTCAAGCGCGTCTGCTTTTATAGAGCAGTCGTCGAATGTTCCAGACTAATCGTTCGGACCCGCGTGCCTTCCACAAAGTTCTGCACCATTCGCGCTGGGTGATGAAATCAGATAACATAAGGTTCGGCGACAACAGACAGCGGATAGAAGCATCGATAACTTTCCAGAAACTTCGGATACATACAGGCGCGTCCCACGCTGTGCGATTACATTTGTTAGGCGGCGAAACGTGGTTGCCCGATAAAGATAAGTACATGTGTCAATACCCCCCTCTTAAAAAGCATCGTCCCGATGCTACAAATATAAGAGAGCGAAACACAAAAGGACACTTATTAAACATAAGTAACAAAACAACGAAAAGAAACAAAGTACAAAGGTCATTTGCAGAAGGGTTGAAATCTGGGCCAGTTGGTACATACTTGAACGAAAAAACCAGTCAAAAACACAAAGGACAAGAGGAGAGGTTCACACCACAACGATAGTCCAGTCGTTGTGGTGTGAACCTCTCCTCTTGTCCTTGGTGTTTTTGATTGGTTTTTTCGTTCAAGTACAAAGGTCAGTTACGCGAAGCCCCAAAGTTCATTAACGCTGGTAGTACGGCTTGAGTCGCACAACGTGGGCTATTTCAGGTCGTGAGCGGCGCCGCTGTCATAGAAAAATGCCGTCTGGCACGACCTCATAGTCCAGTGCGCCAATATGTGGATGATCTTGTACGGTCCGAAATAGCGACGCAAAAGCTTCTGGCTCAGTCCTCGTCGGCGTATAGGGGTCCAAACCCAAACACGGGCACCGGGCTGGTACTCGACGAAGCGTCATCGGAGGTTGTAGTGTCGGCTGTCGGTCCTCTGCTGGTTCTTGATTCGCAGGCGGGCGAGCTGTCCAGCTTCTTCGGCGAGCTGGAGATAGGTGACGACCTCAAGATTCTCTTCGTCAGTGACGTGGGGCAGCATGGCGTCGAGCGTCGTCGTCGGGTTCCTGCCGTAAACCAGCTTAAATGGCGTGATCTGTGTTGTTTCTTGCACCACCATGTTGTAAGCGAATGTTGCGTACGGCAGGACCGCATCCCACGTCTTGTGCTCGACGTCGACGTACATTGCTATCATATAATAATATAATATTTGGGGTTTTACGTGCCAAAACCACTTTCTGATTATGAGGCACGCCGTAGTGGAGGACTCCGGAAGTTTTGACCACCTGGGGTTCTTTAACGTGCACCTAAATCTAAGCACACGGGTGTTTTCGCATTTCGCCCCCATCGAAATGCGGCCGCCGTGGCCGGGATTCGATCCCGCGACCTCGTGCTCAGCAGCCCAACACCATTGCTATCATATCGGCGAGGGTCTTGTTCAGGCGCTCCGTGAGACCATTAGTCTGCGAATGGTAGGCAGTTGTCCTCCTGTGACTTGTCTGGCTGTATTGCAGAATGGCTTACATGAGCTCTGCTGTAAAAGCCGTTCCTCTGTCGGTGGTGAGGACTTCTGGAGCACCATGTCGCAGGAGGATGTTCTCGACGAAAAATTTCGCCACTTCGGCTGCGCTGCCTTTCGGTAGAGTTTTAGTTTCAGCGAAGCGGGTGAGATAGTCCGTCGCCACGACGATCCACTTATTTCTGGATGTTGATGTCGGAAACGGTCCTAACAAGTCCATCCCCATCTGCTGAAAAGGTCGTTAAGGAGGCTTGATCGGCTGTAGTAATCCCGCTGGCCTTGTCGGTGGTGTCTTGCGTCGCTGACAGTCTCGGCATGTCTTGACGTAACGGGCGACATCGGCGGTTCGACGCGGCCAGTAATACCGTTCTTGTATCCTCGATGGCGTCCGGGAGAAACCGAGGTGCCCAGCTGTCGGTTCGTCATGTAGGGCGTGCAGTACTCCTGGACGCAGCGCTGACGGAACAACAAGAAGGTAGTCGGCGCGGACTGGTGAGAAGTTCTTCTTCACGAGTACGTTGTTTTGAAGCGTGAACGAAGACAGTCCACGCTTAAATGCCCTAGGGACAGCGTCGGTGTGCCCATCCAAATAATCGACGAGGCCTTTAAGCTCCGGATCCGCTCGTTGTTGTTCGGCGAAGTCTTCCGCGCTTATTATTGCAAGGAAGGCGTCGTCCTCCTCGTCTTCTTGCGGCGGCGGGTCAATGGGGGCGCGTGAAAGGCAATCGGCATCTGAGTGTTTTCGTCGGGACTTATATGTTACAGTGATGTCGTATTCTTGTAGTATGAGGCTCCACCGTGCCAGCCGTACTGAAGGGCCCTTTAAGTTAGCTAGCCAACACAAGGCGTGATGGTCGCTGACGACTTTGTATGGTCTGCCATATAGGTAAGGCCGAAATTTCGCTGTAGCCCAAACAATGGCGAGGCATTCCTTTTCGGTTGTAGAATGATTGCCTTCCGCTTTTGACAAAGACCGGCTAGCGTAAGCTATCACGTGTTCATATCCATCTTTTCTCTGGACTAGAACGGCACCGAGGCCTAGGCTACTGGCGTCAGTGTGGATTTCGGTATCGGCGTGCTCGTCGAAGTGCGCAAGTACGGGCGGCGACTGCATGCGTCGTTTGAGTTTTTGAAATGCGTCGGCCTGCGGCGTTTCCCACTTGAACACGATGTCACATTTAGTTAGCTGGGTCAGCGGCTCAGCGATGCGTGAAAAGTCCTTGACAAATCGCCTGTAGTAGGTACACATGCCAAGAAATCTACCCACTGCCTTCTTGTCGCTGGGCTGCGGGAACTTTGCAATGGCAGCTGCCTTCTGCGGGTCGAGGTGGACTCCAGACTTGCTGATGACGTGGCCTAGGAAGAGAAGCTCATCGTAAGCGAAGCGGAACTTTTCTGGCTTCAGAGTAAGCCCTGATGACTTGATGGCCTCTAGTACTGTTGCAAGCCGCCTAAGGCGATCGTCGAAGTTTCCGGCGAAGACAACGACGTCATTGCAAGTAAACGAGAGAGGTCTGCCACTTCAATCCTGCTAAAACCGTGTCCATCACGCGTTGGAACGTTGCAGGCGCCGAGCGCAGTCCAAATCGCATAACCTTGAACTCGTAGAGGCCGTCTGGGGTGATGAAGGCGGTCTTTTCGCGATCTCTTTCGTCGACTTCAATTTACGAATAGCCAGACTTCAGGTCCATCGACGAGAAGTATTTAGCGTTGCAGAGCCGATCCAATGCGTCGTCTATCCGTGGGAGGGGGTATACGTCCTTCTTCGTGATCTTCGTCAGACGACGATAATTGACGCAGAAACGTAGGGTTCTGTCCTTTTTCTTCACCAGGACAACAGGGGATACCCACGGGCTTTTCGACGGCTGGATGATGCCGTCGCGCAGCATTTCGTCAACTTGTTCTCTTATACCTTTACGTTCTCGCGGCGAAACTCGGTAAGGGCTTTGGCGGAGTGGTCGAGCGCACTCCTCGGTAAATATGCGATGCTTGGCGACTGGTGTTTGTCGAATCGTCGATGACGTCGAAAAGCAGCTTTTGTATCGTCGGAGCAGACTTCTCAGCTGCTGTTGCTTAATCACGGGGAGTCTTGAATTAATGTCGTAGTCTGGTTCGGGAACCATGGTCGTCTGGGTAGATGCGGCGGAATCCGAGAGGACAAACGGGTTACTGGTTTTCAGAATTTCCTCGATGTACGCGATCGTCGTGCCCTTGTTGATGTGCTTGAACTCCCGGCTGAAGTTTGTCAGCAACACTTCGGTTTTCCCTCCATGCAGTCGAGTGATCAGTCTTGCGACTTAAATTTCACGGTCTAGCATTACACGTTGGTCGCCTTCGATGACGCCTTCTACGCCAGCAAGTGTTTCGGTGCCGACCGAAATAACAATGCTGGAGCGAGGCGGGATGCTCACTTGATCTTCGAGCACACTCAAGGCGCGGTGACTACGAGGACTCTCCGGCGGCATCGCTTTATCTTCCGACAGCGTTATTGACTTCGACTTCAGGTCGATGACTGCTCCGTGTTGCTCAAGGAAGTCCATACCGAGAATGACGTCTCGTGAACACTGTTGGAGGATAACGAAGGTGGCAGGGTAAGTCCGGTCATGAATGGTTATTCTTGCCGTGGAGATTCCAGTCGGCGTGATGAGGTGTCCTCCAGCGGTCCGAATTTGAGGGCCTTTAAATGCACTTTTAACTTTCTTCAACTGCGCGGCGATGGGTCCACTTATGACGGAGTAATCGGCTCCTGCGTCCACTAAAGCGGTAACTGCGTGGCCGTCGAGAAGCACATCGAGGTCGGTGGTTCTTTGTCTGGCATTGCAATTAGGTCTTGGCGTCAGATCACGGCTGCGTCGTGTTGAACTGAAGCTGGAACGTCGCGTCGTCTTTCGTCGGTGTAGTCTTGGCTTCCTGACTTCGTCGGGACGGCGGCGTGTCGTTATTCTGTCGTCGAGATTGCCTCTTCGTCGTCTTCGCCGGCGGCGGGGGATCTTCGTCAGTTCGACGAACAGCAACCGCACCTCCATCGGTTGCGGCTTTTAGTTTTCCGGATATGCGCTCGCTGACCGGCCCCGGGCTGGGCCAGTGTATGGTCGGCGCTGCGGCGACAGGTAGCGGCCTGGTGACGGCGAACGGGACAGTCGTCGAGGGCTCCGCTGAGTAGCGGCGAGGTAGTCGGCGATGTCACGAGGTCGTTCACCTTCTCGAGGGTGCGGTGCATCGACGGCGAACCCTCGCAATCCCAGGTCGCGGTATGGGCATCGGCTGTACAGATGGCCGGCTTCACCGCAGTGGTAGCAGAGCGGGCGGTGGTCGGGGGCTCGCCAAACGTCCGTCTTCCTCCCGTAGCTGCGGTGGGCGATGGGTGGGCGTGCTGGCGGCGGCGGCGATGGACGACGGAATTGCGGCGTTACGGGGCCCTAGCGTTGTCGCGGAGGGGGACCTTGACGGCGGGCCACGGCGGTGTAGGTCATCGCTTCCGGCTGAGGTTTCGGTGATCGTGGTTGCACCTCAGGGACTCCAAGCGATCGCTGAACATCTTCTTTGACGATTTCAGCGATTGGATCCCCTTGGGACTGCGTCCTTGGGTAGAACTTCTGCAGCTCCTCCCGTACGACCGCTCTGATAGTCTCGCGTAGATCGTCGGTAGCCAGTGACTGAACCCCGGCGTAGTTTGTAGAGTTCGTGCGGCGATCGAATTGCCGGTTTCGGATCTCGAGTGTTTTCTCAATGGTCGTCGCCTCACGAAGAAACTCTTCGACGGTCAGTGGGCTTCTTACCATTCCGGCGAGAACTTCCTCCTTCACACCACGAATCAGTAGGCGGACTTTCTTCTCCTCGGTCATATCCGGGTCGACGTGGCGGAACAAACGGCTCCTTTCTTCCGTAAAGGTGGCAACGTTCCCCTTTGGTAGCTGCACTCGTTCGTCCAGCATAGCTTCGGTCCTTTCCTTGCGCACGACGCTTGTGAAGGGGCGCAGGAAGCCGCCTTGGAACAGGTCCCACGTTGTCAAGGTCGACTGCCTGTTCTAAAACCACGTTCTGGCGGCGTCTTCTAAGGCGAAGCAGACATGCCGTAGCTTGTCGTCGGAGTCCCAGTTGTTGAATGTCGCGATTCGTTCGTAGGTCTCCAGCCATGATTCCGGGTCTTCAGTGGCTGCTCCATGGAAGGTTGGTGGTTCCTGAGTTTCTTGCAGGAAAACGGGGGGCGCTGGGGCAGCCATTGCGGTTCTCTTGACTGCGACGTTCTTTGTCGTCTCAGGTAGAAGTCCGTGCTCTGGGGGCAGTCCTTGCAGTCTGCGGCTAGCACACTGCTCTTGGGCGATTTTGGTTCTGTCCTCGGGCTTCGGGCTTGGATCGCGGCTTTGCGGGGGCGTTCGGTAGATGAACGCACTAGCACCTCCACCAGATGCAACTTGGTAGTAACGGTGAAGAAATCAGCAATACGGTGGAATACAAATCTGGCTTTTCTTAGGCGAACCTGTGCCCACAAAAACAGGCTACACTTATAGCACAACGATAGCGGCGAGCACGGTCGGCGACCGTCGGAAATCTGATCAGCGGGTCAAGCGCGTCGGCTTTTATAGAGCAGTCGTCGAATGTTCCAGACTAATCGTTCGGACCCACGTGCCTTCCACAAAGTTCTAGACCATTCGCGTCAGGTGATGAAATCAGATAATATAAAGTTTCTGCGACAACAGACAGCGGATAGAAGCATCGATAACTTTCCAGAAACTTCCGATACATTCAGGCGCGTCCCACGCTGTGCGATTACATTTGTTAGGCGGCGAAACGTGGCTGCCCGATAAAGATAAGTACACGTGTCAATATTTTAAAGAATACGGTAAAGCAACTTTCTGTAGATACAATGCAAGTTGGGCGCACCCAAAAGTTGCCACGATGGGAGAACACACCCAGAAATAGATTCGTGGTTAGTACACACGCATTATACGAAAGGGAATAGCACTGGTATCACTGGTATATTAAAATCGCCGATACGACAGTGAAAAAATTCGCCTTGGTGGAAACATCGTTAATTTTTTCCGGTGATCGGCAACGGCCATCTGTGACGTCACTCCGAGAAACAACTCTCTCGCGAGGGGACATCACTATATCAGCAGGAACAAGAGGCCTTCACTTCACTTGGAAGCAGCGGCAGCTAACTCGCAGCGTCGCTCACGTTCGTCCTTTTACCGATTGCAGGTTTGCATTTTCTATGTAAACGCAATTTATTAGCATATATAGGTTTCATTGCTGCTGCTGCCGCCACTGAATGTTCTGTACTTCCTTCTGCCGTGAACCTGTCGCGCTCAGAAGAAAACAAGGTTGTAAAGAACCTAAAGGATGCCCTGTCTGAAATGTGCCAGTCTCTCGAGTGGAAACTGCGGAATCAACCCCGCGAGCTCAAAGGTTCTCTTGATTTCATCAACAAAACTTTTGAAGACATGACAAACCGACCGAAAGAAATTGAAACAGAAAATACAAAATACAAATCTAGAAATACAAATCTTGAAGGATAAGGTGCCCGAAAATGACCTGAGAGTCGTTACACTTGAGCAATACTCTAGGAACAGCAAGTGTTTGTATGAATAGGACTGGTGATGGCGAACACTAATGATGATGATGAACACAGTAATGAGGGTTTGCCTCTTTCCTACGTCTTCGTCTTAAAAACTGACATACCTGTCTGGGCAAACGTATAGAATTAGAAAGACACTACTGATTACGAGCTTAGGTGTCTAGCCTATAACACAAACACCTCCCATCTCTAAGGATAGCTGTGCACATCGTAATCCTATCTTAATGGGACTCGTTGTGGGGTTCGTTAGTTTATGATATGGCGCAAAGCAGCAGGGTGCAAAACAGGTATGAAGACGACTGAACAATGGCCGTATACCGTAAAACTATTCAAATAAGTTTTTATTCCAATTTTCTGATCTCAAATTTGCGTAACCACCAACGCTACCATCGTGCGGTCACCCGCAGGGTTGTCTGCACAAACCAATCAAATGCTCCCCTCTTTCATAGGAGGTCACTTTTGTTTGCTTGAAAAACGAATAACATTGTCTGCACTGAGCGGTTTGTCTTATGTAATTGGCTCACAAGAGGCGAGGAGCATGCTCAAGTGGAGAGGGATTCAATGGGGCCGAGCCACTGCACTGAATATCGATAGCCGTATGAAGAGGGTGATGCCGGCGTCACCGATTGGTCCGCTTTCTCTTAGCTTGCGGTGGCTCGTCGACAATCGCGGCGGCGTGCAACGGAAGCTTAAAAATGACGCGAAAACGGATCCTCAGCAAAGAAGAGTTGGCAGAACGAGGTCGTAAACGTGACGAACGTTCTCGAAAACATCACATGGTCAAGCAAAACGTTTTATTACACGCAAATAAAGCCATGCTCTCTGGCAGGGGCGAGTAGCCAGCGCCAGAGCGATCGGCAGCAGCCATCTTTTATTCCTTTCGGAGAGGGGTAACCTGCGGCTATTCTGGAGAAAATTCAGCTTTGTTAGGCATATTAATGCATCTGTAACGCGTACACGTCACCTTGACGCAGTAAGTTTTTGTGGTTTTGTGACGTTGCGTGAGAGGTGAAGTGGACACAGCTAGAAAACTTTTGACCAATAGCCGAGGGCTAATGACAAAAAGGCATCGAATCATATATAAATATTTTCATTTTATTCGGTCAAATTGTGCATGATCAGCGTGTACACGTCACATCAGATGGGGAGGTATCGCGGTTTTCATGACGTCGCGCGACAAACAGGTGAAGTGGGGTTGGTCAAAAAAGTTTTGACCAAACGCAGTGGGCTGATTGCAGAATTGGAATACAAAAGTTTGGGATAGTTTTACGTTATAGCGCCCCAAGAACTGTGTTGTTTAGTCTCGTGAAGTTTCTTTTGCTTTTATCGATTTTACTGCATAATCACATAAAGTGCGCAAGAACTACGGTGTTTTACGATCACGTAAGCGCAAATGCAGAAAATTGTGACTTTTTTCATTGCCACCCAGATATACGCTTCTCGGTTCTATATCACTACGAAATGCTGTTCTGGTGCTGCGGTGAAGGTTTCACAGCGCTAGCTGTGAAATGTTCACCTCCGGTTATACAATCGGTCCGTCATGCATAAAATTGAAGTGAATATGTGCAAGTTGTGTAACACTGCTACATAGGAGCAAGAAGTACATTTGGGTTCAAACTATGTGAGTTGCAAGAAACACCCATACAGCGTCATGGGGTATCACAAATGTTTTGGTAAGCTACTTCAAACCCTCCTTTAAAAATTTCTTGACATTGATGAATATCGCTATTCAGAATCCACCTGTGTTTGTACAATGCAAATAAAAAAAGTGCCGAAGAACCCGCAAGCATCTATAAGCACAAAACCTTGTAGGGTTACAGAATAGTCTCACATGTTAACATAACAAAAAGTGTGATTTTATCTTGCAGAACCACAAAACTGATCACAACAGACGCCGTCATTGGGGACTCCGCGTTGGGGCTACAGCCAATCCCGAAACATTCTTGTGCTGTCATGCAGCGCCGATCAAAACAACCGCCGGCGAAGAAATCATCCTCGATTTTGTCTAGTATGTCTTTTTCACGCTCGAAAAGACATTTCAGCAGAAACATTTCGAAATGGCGCAGGATTTCGCGGCAACGGCCATGCACTGGGAGTCGCATAACGCAAGCAGCCCCATCCGAGCAGAAAGTTTCAAGGGCGTTTTGATTTCATGCGGGCTCGTCGCGGCATCTCACGGATTCCGCGGAATCTACGGGGCGCATGAATTTCATTTCCGAAGCTTCATGGGTATAAAGATCTGGTTAAATTTTGGCCGGCGCTCGGTGCACGCACGTGGAAGCAGACGACCCCAAGTGGAGTCCGCTGCTTCCACGCATGATGACGTCCCAAAAAAAGTTTAATAGAAAATACATAAAATGCTAACATTAACGTTTTGTTGTTAAGTACACTACGCCTAAATAAATAAAGCATTTATTTGATGCTGCGTTTTAAAATCGAAAATGACTGTCGGAGTCTACACGCGCGTTCACCCAGTGGGAGGATCGTTGTGGTTCCTTGTGGCTGTGTGGTGCGTACTGTAGTACTGGAGCCCTCTGTAATATCTACGAGTATGAATAACGTTGCCGTTACGAAGCTACAAAACTTCGAACGAACTGTACTGCATTCACGAAACAGCACGACATGTTGCCTGATTTAGACTGTCGGTTTCGAAGAGTTGTGGTAACACACCGCCGACTGCATATGGTGCTGAAACCGATAATTCATATTGCAGGGTGTGTCATGCGTAGTTCTTTTTCAAGTTGTGTTTACGCCTTCTGGTAAAGCCGGATGTCTGTTTGGCCTTGGACACCACGTCGACACACTGCTCACGAGCTCGAAAACGCAGAAGTGGTGCGCCGGCATTGATGTCGATGTAGGGTGCATACACATTTCCAAATCACTTTGCAAAGTAAGGGCGCCTTTTGTCAATGAACAAAGTGCATTCACACGTTTGGCGTCGTCCTTACGTACGCAGAAGCCTAGTAATGAAAGCCTGGACGTGAAACGTGAATCTAACAGAAAGGCCTGTTCGCGCCTGAAGGCAATGCCAGCAAGTGTCCGTGACAAGTTTTCAGTGACTCACACGAGGCAGGACATTGACCATTGTGTGGAGTGCCGCTGCTTCAGTCTGGCTAGTACCCAACCCGCTTTCATGAATCAGTTCGAATGCCTAGTGTATTAGTTGCTACAGATTGTGGTGTAGCGAGACAGCCATTCCATAGTAGCAATCCAAATTACCTGTGGAATTAACAGTAATGCGATGGGTTTTTGTGGTGATTGCCATTATGTAGCACATGCATGGGTATGCGATCATTTTCACCCTGCGCACGTGTTTAGATAAAACCCTTATCTTCTGAAAAATATGGTACATCACCTGGATCTTGAGTGGATCTTTCACTGTACACTGCTATACCAAAACCTTCCTACCTTTGTGTGCTTCATTTTCGTGAACTGTCTTTGCTCTACAAAGAAGGCCATGCTTCTTTCACGAAAGGGGAAGGATTGTGCGACTTAGCTGGACTTGAAGCAAACAACAGGGGTCAAACACATGTGGCAGAGCTTTAGTGGTGCAATTTGCAATTGGGGGCCATTGTGCATTCACCCCTGGGAAATCATTTCCTATGGCAAATACTAATGTAGTGGCATTTGCATTTTAAAGTTGTATACCTTAATAATATTGTTAAAATATACAAGCATGTCTGCAAACTTAAGAAATGTGGAGTCATTTTGGTGGCTCATGTGGAGGCTATTTCCGTTGTCGTTTACCTGCCTTTGTGCTTATTGGAATATGCGCACTCATATTTATTTTACGTATTACATAACCTGCTCCACTTCACATTTATCGTAATCTTATTTAGCTGACCAGATACTAGCTTTTGATCTATATTTCTACAGGCACTAATTTTTGAAATTTTGCCCAAGTACTTAACCCTACTTTCAAGGTTCCTTGTTATGACTCAAGTTTCGGAAACACAGTGTAGACTTGGAAAATGTGTTGATGTATTTGTCACTCTTCAGCAAATAAGTCAGACTTGCCAAAACGTGTTGTGTATGAGTCAGTTTCACATGCGTTTTTGAAAAATATACCGCCACAGGATATAAGCCTGCGCATTTACCTCAATATGAGTTCAAGAGAAGTGGGAATACTGGTAAACGTTGTACGAGAACAAAAAAATTAGGACAGAAAACGTTATGACTGAAGTAAACAGGCTGTTTGTCACACCACAAAAGACGAATGCAAGAAATTCGCTGGGAAAATCGTCAGAGGACGGTTAGACGCGATGCTGGGCCCAGCTTATTTTTCCATAAAGGGCTCCCGTCGTCAGAGAAAAATCAGTACAGAGGGAAAGAGATGCCACTCCTGGGGAGGTGAGGCGACGCGAAGAGGTCGTGAACATCTCGCGGAAGAAATCCGCCATGAACTGGTGTTTGCCCTATACTGAAAAGCAGCGAAAACTGGTTCGGAGTAAAAGCTCTCGTCTCTCATTCTCACGGCCAGTGACCACAACGAATGAATTGCAATATAGTGAAAGTCCATTGCTTTATCGGCAGCTGGAGCAGCATGTTGAGGGTGGCTCCAGTCTGACATACCTTGAGAACCAAGTGAGCATCGTGCGCAATGCGAACCTTGTGCTGACGTATACACAGCCCAAGAACACCATCGGGTGCATTTTAACCATTGAATTTGCGTCGAATTTGAGGTGGACCGTCTTCATTAAGGCTGAGAAAAGGTCCTGATAACTTCAATGCGAATAAAAAGTGATTCGACATGCGTACGACGGTCGCATTTCTGGAAGACACCAAAATAAATATTTCTTTTGGCACCCTCAGAGTCATCCTGCGAAGCATCTTCGAAGGTAAATTACAGTCACAACTTCGACGTCAGCCCTGCATTGACGAAGCACAGGCAAAAGAAACCGCATAGACTTCTTAACAGGTCTTCCGAGCGTTCCTTAGAATTATCGAATATCCGCCAAACACTGATTTTAAATCATCGTATTAGTATGAATGATTGTGCGCGACAAGTCCCACGGAACCCGCCACGCCTCCAACACGCCAATATACCTCAATATAAATTATATGACAGTATCCAAATGCAGGGTATTTATTTATTATACCTCAAGAATGTTCGGTAGTGATGCCCACTAGAACTGAACTAACTCATTTATTACAAAGTATAAACGTACAGACCTGGGATACGCCTGGCGCCCAGTGAAACTAGCGTCCCACCTACACAATATCTGACGCGCCTCTTACTCTCGGGCCACTTGAGCGCCGTGCATGGCCTTCAACATCTACCGGCGCCGATGACGCTTGACATCCGCAAAGCATGGCGGAGACCAGACGCCCTTGCTTTTCTCGGCCCAAAGAGGGCACCTGTTGACGCTTAAGCACCGCTATATGTGACTTCCGAGTCACAACACTAGAGAGGACACAGGTTGGCTATTACATGAGGGATGGGCGGTGAGGTAGAAGCAAAAATTATTCATGAAAAATTATACATTTCGACGGCCGTTCTATAGTGGGAGTGATTCGTGGTCAGATCATTCATTGATCATTCATTGATCATTCATTGATGCACAGATCCTTCCAGTCTTCGGCTGTATGTCGAAAAAAGAAGCGGTGCTGAAAATTTTTTGTATTTTCAAGCTGTTGATAAAGGGCATTTGAATGGCTGTGGCGGGAAATGCAATGAGTTGGTCGGATGAAGTTGTTACCCGCTGGGAGAACACGGAAGAATTGTTGAAAAAGGCAAATGAGTGCTACTTGCTACCTGAAGGCCAACATGTAGTTGGCCTTCAGGTTCGCCACACGCGATTGGCCTAGGCGCAACTGAACGCAAAGTGAACTTGCATTGCGCACACTGATCTCCGATCGTGCCACTAATGTCGAACAAAGACAGCACTAGCGTACTATAATTTTGGGCTTACGAAATAGATTGGGCAAGGTCTTTAAAAGAACAGGAGGAGAAGGAGGCAAAGTAGCCGTAAAGACAGGGAGGTTAGCTAGTTAACAAAACATTGTACTAGGGCTAGCTTACGGTGCATGTATCCAAGTGCTATGCTAGCTGAATTTGTCATCTGTCACACGTAGGGTTCATGCTAAATCAGAAAAAAAGCGAATTTCAAGGCACTTCATAGAGTTTGTTAGTATGACAGGACCATCATGAAGGCGACAGGTGAAAGTTGCGTATTTGTGGCGGCGGCGGCGGCGGAAAGAAATGATCGTCTTTGTAACGTTAAGTGACGTAAGCCATTTGTCACACAAAGATTGTATTCAATTTATACCATGCTGTGCGATGTCACTATAAGATGTTTGAGGTATTGGGCGTTGTAAGAAGAAGAGTCGTAAGCAGAAAGTTTTCAGTTAGAACAAAGGTTAAAATTCTTAGTATACTGGGAGTTCAAAATTAAGCTTATTGTTTTCTTATAATTAGGTATTGGGAGCCACTCGAAGACCACCTGTGCAAATCAGGTATTTGGCCAGGGGACAAAAAGTGAGATGGTAATTGTCACTATCAGCAGCCGAATTACCTAAAATTGAATAATGAACTGTTTATTCAATGCAGTAAGTGTGCCTATTTGTTTTCAAAATTTAGACACAGTCGTGTTTCTACCCAGTTTCACTTGGAAGATTTCTTCTAGCATGTCGGCGCTCCGAGATATCCGACTCCAAATTTCAATTGCCGTTCGCATGATTACGCACGCGAGAGAGTGACGAGCGGCGCAAAGTTCCTCCCTGATGTGACACGGCACTTGCGTGCAGCGTTTAGTCTTACAACAGGGCGGAGCCATAAGAATAGATCATAACTGTTCCCCTTCCCCACTCGGCTGGCGAAATCAAGAGATGACAGGGGGGTGTGTCGTGAATTTGTTGGTCTGCGTTTCAATACATGTACAATACTTGAAAATCAGCAGTCACTTTATTTGCTTAGATCAAGCAAGGACTATGTACACTCGTGTATTCACCATTATGATTGCTCACTGCCCTCCAGCTTCTCCGCTCGCGCCATTATCGCGGCCTGGCAGCTGCCGCCCTCGTGACAGGTCAGGTGTTACAACAGCGTTTCCGGATTCTTCGATTTTTTATTTCGCCAGCCGAGAGGGGAAGGGGACAGTTATAATCTTTGCCAATGCCTCCGCCCCGTTGTCAGAATAAAGGCCGCACGCAAAAGCCGCGTCAAATTAGGGAAGAGCTTTGCGCCGATCCTCTCTTGCATGCCTTATTCACGCGAATGGGAATGAAAATTCGGAGTCGGAAATCTCGGAGCACAGACACGTTAGAATAATTCATCCAACTGTTACTGTGTAACAACACGACTGCCTGTAACTTTTCGATAGAAACATACCCACTTACTGCACTCAACAAAAACTTAATTGCTCTATTCTCCTTAATTAGGCTGCTGCCAGTGATAACTATAATCCCAATTTGTGCCCCCCTGGCATCATAAGTTGTTTGCACTGGTAGTCTTCGCTCGCCTCTCAGTGCCTAACTTTCAGAAAACCATAAAGCTTAATTTTGAACACCCTGTATGTATACAATGCGTCACAACTATCATTCACCAAGATTAAATATATGCAAATGCCGCGTACCTGGACAAAACCAAGGTAATGTTGTTTTTCGTCGCTTGAAGATACTCAGATGATTTTTTTGTATTCCGCTTATTTATTTAATGAGCCTTATTAATTGATCTCAAATACTATAACTAGATGAAAACATTTAATGAGCAAATTATAGAGCAACATGAAAAAATCCTGATACAGCTTTCTGTTGCTGAACACATGCTATATAAGATTATTTTTCCCAGTGTGAAAAAAGCCCACGAATACACGCAAAGTGCCGCGAGCTGCCGGTCGCGTGGCAATTTTGCCTAACTTGCTAGCCACTTGCAGATTTACCTTGTGGTAGCGAAAAAAGAACACAAGCTCCTAAATTGTGCGAACATATAGGGAAGAGCTCCGCATGGGAGTGCTGCGCATGAGATAGCGCAAGCGACGAAGACCCAAGATATCGCAAGTTAAAGATGAGCTGGGACGTAAAAAAAAAAGACAGCTGTGATGATGATGGCGTGACAAATACGCTGTGATGAACACAGAAGTTCACCAGAAGACGGCCAACTTCTGAGGACGCGTTTCGCTTATGCTAAGTGAAAAGAAAAAGCATTCACTCTTACTGCTCTCCGCTTTTAAAGAAGGGATCATTTTATTCACGGTTGAAATGGTGGGTAAAACTTTGTAGCGTCTTCAGATGGATTCGCACGAGGCTTACTTTACAAGCAACTCTTGGGAACGGGCATGACGCTGTTTCACTCCACACGGCACAAGTCGATCAGCTTGCTCCAAAAATAAGAATGACATATTTAATGCATATAAATTTGTGATCTCCTTGGTGGACATTACGAAAAGCTCGAGATCAATTTTTCTTATGTAGCGCTGTTTTCTTTCTGCCAGTTGGGTGGCGTGGCACTTAGCATTGGTGTTTGCTCGAGGGAGTGTAATTTGTATCTCTCACGAAAATAAATTGCATTTGGAGATCAAATATTCCATCTGTCTTTCCTGTTCGTCTTTATTTCGCTGAGGTACTGAACAGGCTATCATGGATTACTAATTAGCGTGGTCCAATAGGTTGTTACCGTACACCGTCACATTTACGTATTCCTAGTGATAGCGAAAATGTACGGTCTTTTTCGCGGCACAAGGAACGATTGATTTCATCAGTTGTTTCATCCAATCACTGACTACCATCCCGCCAATCGGTTTGTGCCCTGGTATTTATTACCTCCAATGCGAAATGCCTTTATACTATTGTGGAAATAATTAGAGAGCAAAACTGTGAGAAGGATATTGGTCGCCAAAAATTTCGACACATCGTTCAACAGCACTCTGAACGTTTTGCGCCACGTAACTCAAACGACTGATATAGTAAGTTACGAGCACACAAAAGATAATGAGGTAGAGGTAAAAGAATAGTAGCGAGGCTTGTTTACTTTGGATGGTAATGCTTCCACGTAATTCAGAGAATACATAAAAAATTCGCAGTTACGGCCGGAAGGCACAGCATTGATTGCAATAGCAAATTAGCAGACAGCTTTGTTGACCGTATAAACGAGTAAAGATTCGCTTGCTAATTAAATTGACAAACGGGGTGTAACGCGCGCGCATGCCAACAGAAACACACCTCACTCGATGAGCACGGACGGTCGCTTTCAAAACGCTGGCGCGAGGAAGAGCGGCAGCAGCCGTGAGCGAACTGACCTTCGTGCGGCCTCTCGCTTCAACGAGAACTAAGGGGCGAGAACATTGCGCACACGAAGGAAGTTGAACCCTCGGTACGCCTAGACACTGTACTCATCGCAGATCGCTTTCAGGATAGGGCTCGCGGGGCCGCGTCATACCCAGCCGCGTCATATCCAGCTGCCACCGCAGTAGGAGCCCCCGGGCCTGTTGCCTTGCCGGGCGTGCAAGACGGCGTGCTTCCTCCACGCTTTCATCCCTCGTGCGCGAGATCAAGCAGCCATCCTCACATGATCCTCGCATGCTTTCACCCGCACCTACCGCATGCGACGTGCGGCTGCCATGTTATCGCACTTCTGCTTTATACAAAGCATAATATAATAATATTTGGGGTTTTACGTGCCAAAACCACTTTCTGATTATGAGGCACGCCGTAGTGGAGGACTCCGGAAATTTTGACCACCTGGGGTTCTTTAACGTGCACCTGAATCTAAGTATACGGGTGTTTTCGCATGTCTCCCCCATCGAAATGCGGCCGCCGTGGCCGGGATTCCATCCCGCGACCTCGTGCTCAGCAGCCCAACACCATAGCCACTGAGCAACCACGGCGGGTATACAAAACATCACGGCCACGGCGAAAGTACGCCCGCAGTGTCCATACAATTCCTAGCGCGATAAACTCAACGACGGTGATCTGGCAACGAATTTCCTACCATCAGAGGCCACGACAACGTAGCAGACACGCTGGAAACCAGGGCAGCGGCGAGGCAAGAATAATGAAATTTAAGAACACAAAATAATACCCTGCCCAAGCATTTGTTCAATTTTCGCGATGTTCATGGATTTGATGACTGCAATGAATGCCTCATTTTGCTTATAGGAACTGGGCCGCTATAATTTAATCAGCCCTCCACGATTGGTCAGAAACATTTTTGGACCGCCCCCACTTCACCTTCACGACGTGACTTCACCGACGTCCCGAAAACCGCGGTAGCTCCCCATCTGATATGACGTGTTTGTACTAATTATGCATGGTTTCACCGAAAAACGAAAAATTGTTATTTCTGATTCGACGCCTTTTCGTCATTAGCGCCCCGGCTATCGGTCAAATGTTTACGGGCTGCGCCCACGTCCCTTGCCTGTCACGCGAAGTCACAAAACTGCAAGAACTCGCCTCGCCAAAGTGACGTGTATACAATAAAAATGCATTTATATGCCGAAAGAAACTGAATTTTCTTTTAAATAGCCGCAGGCTGCGCCGTTAATTTCGGAGCACTGGCTACTAGCACATGCAGGAGAGCGTGGGTTTATTTGCTTATAATAAAACTTCTTGCGTGGCCGTGTAACGCTTTCGAGCACATTCGGCACGTTTACGTCCTCATTCTGCCTCATTGCTGAGGATCCGTTTTAGCGTCATTCTTAAGCTTCCGTTGCATGCCACTGCCATATTCGACCAACCACCGCAAGCTAAGTAACGGAAAGTGGACCAATCGCAGACGCAGGCACCATCTTCTTCATCCGGTTATCGACTTACAGTGCAGTAGCTCAGCCCTATCGAATCCCTCTCCACATGAGCTTGCTCCTCGCCTCTTGTCAGCCAATTAGATAAGTCAAGCCGCTCAGTGTAGGAAATGTTATTTGTTTTCCAAGCAAATAAAAGTGACCTCCCATGAATGAGCAGGGCGTTTGATCGGTCTGTGCAGGAAAACCCTGCGGGTGACCACCAGATGCTTGCGTCGGCTGCTACGCAAATTTGACGTGAAGAGATGCGAATAAAGACAGAATAGATTTACTGTATATGGCCCTGACGTACGTCTTTTTTTGGCATGTTTACCTCAACGACTACGAACATAGAAAAGTGCTGGAGTTGCAGTCAAGCGCCACTTGGATGCATGGTGAAGATGTAACATGAAGCATTCTATGCAGGAAGAAATCTTAACCAGCTTATTAGTTACACGCTGCAAGGATGATGTCACCTACAACATAAAACAAGGAGTTCTAGTGATGCTTGTGAAACGTGAAAAGAAACTTAGTTGTTGATGTATCTAATCATTTTTATGAATTCCTTATTTCTGGTGCAAACTCTAACAAAATTCAATAAAGGTATTGCTTCCTCTCAGTAGGAATCGGGTTCTGCAATTATACATTGAAGCTATATTCTTTAAAAATGTTTCTGCGATAGCGGCGCCTAGAACTGTTTTAAAGAGCAATAACCGAAGCCAAAGGGGTATGCCCGGCGATCTGTATAGAGGTGACGTATCGCACTCATGAAATCAAGCATCTGGTATATCACGAAAGCTGCGTCAGAAATGGCTGTGAACGGCCTTACGACCTTAACGGAGAAGGCAGAAAGGGAATGCTCCTACCGTTTTAATGAAATGCTGCACGCCCGTTACTAAAAGGCTGCATATGGATGAAATGACGTCTGTTGTCTGCGTCATTGATCCTGTTTTCATAGCTTTTGGGACCTTAAAGCGCTCCGCACATAAACGCTGAACATAATCAGAGTTGATGACGCATTCTGGGTCAATGATAAAGTTCATAACACGGTAACTGCTCTGCGAAGAGACATGAATGCTGCTGGGGAAGATTTTATTCCAATGACTGCACACCAGTTTTGAGGAATAATTGCAAAGAGGAACTTCGAGGCCATTACGAACCTGCCTGCATTTGTGTGACTGTTCCTCATAGTTAGTGATTCACATCCCTCATGCAAAAAAACTTTTTCATGCTGCCGCTGATCACAGCGTCTGGAGACGAGGACGGCCAGTAGAGGCCTCTCAAACTTGTCACTTTTGCTGTGAATATTGCCGTGGACTTCTCAAGATAAATATTTTACCACTATATTCTGTAAAGTTGTAAAAGCGAGGTATCCGAAAAGAAAACCTTAAAAAATAAAACTTTTGGCTTGTCTTGCATTATTAGAGAGAAACCTCAATACCATTTGGCCTGATAACAGTCTTCATTATTTCCTTAAACTATAGTACTTCGCCATTATGGGAACTTTGTGATTTGGGGTGGGAGGCTGAAGTGAAGCTGGAGTGGGAGGGTACAGAAGAATAAACAGCCCGTAGTAATAGATAGCCTATCTGCAATACTAGAGCCGCATACACAGTAAATTTCTTCAAAAACTGCAAAATTCTTCGAATTGAAGCAACATGAATCGCGGCAACGTTACATTCAGCACGTTCCTGTTTACTATGTAATGCTTACCACGGTGTCCTCTTGAAAGCAACCATTGGTGTAGCGTGCAAGATAACGGAGTTGCACTGAGAACGTTGTTATTGACCTTGTGTGGCTCGTTCATTGGTGCAGTTTAAAGACTGCTAGCACCATCATTAAGCCGAATGACATGTTCGTTATGGATATTTTCCCATCAGAGCTACCCGAACAAAATGTTCAACGTCACAGGCTTGCTGCAACAAAAAATGCGGCAGACTCGGGAAAAGGACGGCTATGACGCCGTCTCAGAGGCCACGCGTTTCTCCATGATGGTACCGTCACTATTGCTACAGCCAATTGGAGTGAGCCTTGCGTATCGCCTTCGTTATGTTTAACTTTACGGTGGCACCGTAGCCTTAGTGTTTGGGGTGCGAAAACATAGGGGCATCATCCAATCTGCGCCGCAAAGAATTATTGGCTTCCATACTTTATTGCTACCGGAATTAAAGCATTATACAGCTTGCTGACGAAGCAGAATCAATAACCAAACAAAAGCGGGCAGCCGTGAGGCACTTTATTGTAGGAACGTGTCACTGGTGGCGATGGAAAAGTAACAGAAGGCAGGCACGGTGAGATTGACGTCACAGCCAATCTTTTTCCAAGTAAGTTTCGCTTTCAGCCAGCATGGTAATCTGAAATTTATGTTGTTGTACCGCTCATTACAGCATTTCTCTTTAAAGCTCTTTCGTCGAGCTAGATAATAACAAAGACGGGCACGAATACACATTAAACAACAATGCTCGAATGCAACAAAAACCTGAAATAGTTAATAAAATGTTTTCAAATATGTCAAGCTGAAAAAACAATAATGCTTAGTTCAACCAGTAAATGAATATGGCCATTTAAAAAGATTTAATGAAAGGATAATTATTCCAAACACACTTATTACTCAGGTGTGTCTGTACGTTACGGCTTGGCGATAGGTTACCTCATTGGGTGCAGTCGTCTTGAATCACGCAGACAATGATTTAAACTGCCATAATCTTCAATATTTGTTGCTTCTATAAGAAACACCTCATGCATATAGAGCGTGTTTCAAAGATATGGATGAATGATCAATGTTTGCTCAATGTTGAAAATAACGGAAGATGACGCGTGGTAGCTGTTCCGCGCACCAAAACTGGAAAAAGAAAGCAGTTCCTGGAAGCTATTACAGCAAGTGGGCGAGCAATTGCTGCCAGACATTATGGTGCCGTGAAGCACGAGAGAGCCTGTCACCGTGAAAACCGTCCATGCGCCGACTATGCCGTCAGTACCTCTTCTTTCTAGCTGCGGCTAGCCCAGTAATCATCGCAGTTACACAAGCCTTACAAGCAAGCGACCGACGCCTGCCAACTTGCAAGTCTTCTTGCAAGTAACGCTCACTTTTGGGCGAGTTGGTTATGCATAGCAAATCACGGTCAAGCACGTACAAAGAAGGACAGAGTAAGGAGTAGACAACACAAGCGCTTTCGAGGGCCTTGACTACAAAGACCGTTGCTTCACCTAAGTCAAAGATATTATGAACGACGATGAGTCATATGAAGTTTAAGTGACAGACGTTCTAAGAAACCACGTGAAGATCTGGCACGGCTTGAGCTGCGTTCGGTTGCTTCTTGACTCCCGCAGGGGCCTTCGATTACCACCGGCCGCAACGGCCGCTAGCCTGCTGAACGATTACGGAGCTGCATAACAAAAGTACTTACCATGTGAGACTTCTCTAAGGTGGTCATCACAACGAGTGCCAAAGCACCGAGGCAAATTTCTTCTAGATAAGAACAGGCACCTACCTAATTTTTCAGCCGCGCTTCGCGAGTGACTGGGGTTCAGATGTGCTTTGAGGCGACCAACCATACAAATAACGAGCTTCCGAACGTTGAGAAATTGAAGTGCCTCAGCCGGAACTGCGACGCGAGCTGTCCAGTAGGCTTGCCTCAGAGACCAAAGCAACAAGGGTCGCTCTAACTGTCTTTACAGGGCTTCTCTGGTGTAGTGGTGGGCTAGACGATGGCCATATTGACAGCCTTCCACCATTTCTTTTATCACGGGCACGTCACATAGTAGAGACTGTAGGTGCGCTACCGTAGGAATACGCCGTTATCCAACAACGAATTTTTGTGGGCTTTCTGCCATAAGGTCTCCCATTCTCCCATTATCAAAAAACCAAGAATCTGCGCCTGAATGATGAAGGGTGTCACAGGGCGCTGGAGTAATACACTCCCCGAAGTGCTGTCTATGTACGTTGACGCGCAGCGGAAAACTATGGGCGAAGTCATTCCGTACATTGCGTTCACGTACGACACGGCAGCGAAGGAGCGGACGCTCGTAATAAAGACCGTCTTGTGCCGTACAGCCACTACAGTGCCCTACGTACGCCGCCCAACGTGTATAATGATGATGTTCACATGAACAATGGCGTCTTCCAAGGGGACTTTTAGTTTAGAGGGCGGAAGTTAGCACAATCAACAATTTACAATGAATTGATGGTTTCTGCCTTACCGCCTCTCCACCAACACATCCATGTGACAAATCTGCTAATAGGACAAGCGCGGCATTTTGCTGCAGTAGGCATCGTTTCCGTTTCTTTACTTCGGAGGGGGGGGAGCTTCCTGCAGTAACCTTCAGTTATGGAGAAGGCTTAGCCTGCGAAAGAAACACATTTTTTACGGGCGCTAGTATAATGTAAAATTATTCCAATATGCTTTTATCATTTTTCTGGAACACTAGTCCTCCCGTATAGGTTAAAAATTTTCTGGCTATGCCCATTTCACCTCTCTGTCACATGAGTTCAGAAAACCACGCAATCTCACCCTGTCAAAATGACATGTATGCACTAAATGCGCATGAATATGTCCAACAAAAACTCATTTTTTTTCGTAATAGCCGGAGACTCTCCCACTCCCAAAGGAATAGAAAAAGACTGCTTGCCGATTGTTCGGGCACTAGCAACTCGGAGATGTCGGGGAGTACAGATTTATATGGGTATAATATATCTTTATGCATTGTATATAGTATAACGTTACTGAACCCCTTCACCATGTATGCGGCATCGTGCTGCCGATTCTTCGCTGAGAACCTGTTTTAACGAAATTTCTTATTCTCTGTCGCACGCCGCTATGGTTTTCGACCAGCCATCGGAAACTAAGGAATGAGAAACCGACCAAACCTAGAAGCTAGCACCACTCTCCTCATCTACTTATCTACTTTCATTGCGCCAGCGTGACCCCACCGTCACCCTCTCCACTTCTGCAGGCTCCTCGCGTCTTACCAACCAATTAAATTAAAAAGAAAAACGTCGCACTTTTCACCTGAAAGATGAACCACTGATTGGAACAGCATGTGCCTAGACAAATATAGGAAGTGAGGGTAGCAGTTTTAGTGGCCGTATAAGCTTGCAAATATTCTATTACTGTCTAAATTAACAAGTATGGTGTTGACAAGCAGAAAGGCGTTCACTGTGTGCTCAATATATGTTGAAGCCTAGAGGGAAAAAGTGAGAAGACAGGAACGGCAGCAAGCTTACTTCCGGTTTGTTACTCTGCTTTGGAGGAAGAGGTAAAGGGTGGACAATGAGAAGCAAACTGTCATATCTCTCCTGGGCCGCTGCTATACGAATGACAGTTGCGCAATTAATCAGTTGAGGTTTAGTTTTCCGCGTGAAAGTAATGCGAATTCATTACCATACCGAAAGTATCAGCGTCAGCTTCTGTCACATCTGTAAGCGGTTGTGAATTGCAGTTATGGTGGGCTTTCACTCTTGCGTTGTAATCAGTCCGACAGCACTGTCGGTATAAAAGCCAATTACTCTAATTTCAATAGTTTCTTTAATTATACTTTGACTTATTTTAACATGTTCGGCTTGGTGGCAACAACAGCTCAGAGAAGCTTGCTTAATTATGGTATCTTCCGTGCGTATTACAAATCTGCAACAATTTTATGAAAGACCGTTTATACGAATAAAAACATATTTACTTGTTTTATTAGCAGATGTACAAACTATTTCTTTTCTTTGTTTTTGTACACGACTTGACACGCAGTAAAAGACTATACAGTAGAGAGTTTATAAACTGGTGGCTATATCCGAGCACAAAATGCCAGAAGCTTAGCTAAAGAAATGGAGCTGCCCATCTGTCTGTAAAAAAAAATGCCAATAGCAAAAAAAATTCTCTTCATGTGAAATGTTCATTGAATTTAACGGCGTGCATTCATCGAGAATTCAGAACGAGCACTGCATAAATGTTCGTCAAATCAGACAAGTCAAAGCTCTTTTTATACCATCCTTCGCTACGTGGACGCCCACCACTAGTATCTACGCACAAATGCCCTACGCGGAAATTCAGTTCCACATGAGGGATGGTGGAACCATACCCGTGGTCTGCACCATACGGGTCCTCGGCATTACCACCGAAGCTAACGGCGCCAACTCTACGGCTATATCCAAGATCCTCCGACAGACGGCTAATACGTCACGGCTGCTGGAATGGGTGACGAACCGGCGACAGAGCATGAAGGAAGAAAGCCTAATCCCCCTTGTTCACTCTTTCGTCATCTGTCGCATCACGTACGTCGCCGCCTTCCATAATTGGTGCAAACAAGAAAAGACTAAATTGGACATAATTATACGGGACACCACAAGCTAGCCTTAGGACTGCCAAGCAACACCAGCACGGAACTTCTACTCCAATTAGGACTCCATAATACCCACGACGAATTAATCGAAGCACAGCGTCGGTCTCATCTGGAGCGTCTCACCGTCACAGAAACGGGCCAGGACATTCTAACTAAACTCGGCATCACCTACCACCCTCAGCATGGAGACAAATACCCTATTCCACGTGACGTACAGACTTGGCTAGATGTCGAACCTATCCCCAAAAATCATGCACCCGGACTACAACAAAGAACATCGGAAGGCAAAGCTTACCTCCCTCATTAAAGCCTGTGGTGACAGCACGGGCGTCATCTTCGTCGACGCAGCTGAACAGCAAGACGGGCATGGTTTCGCGCCGGCCACCACAGTCGACAGCTCGCTCAAGCATGCCGCCAGCACCGCAACCGAAAACGCCGAGACTGCCGAGAAAGTGGCTATCGCCCTGGCTACCCTGCATCTGGACTGCCACACCATCGTGAGTGATTCCCGCACGGCAATCAGCAATTACATCAAAGGTTATATTTCACAACAAGCACTATACATCCAACATCAAGCCCCTCATCCGAAAACCAAGCCACTCTCGTGTGGTTCCCAGCGCCCACCGGCTACGTACATCCGCATCTCACCAACCTCAACGAGGTTGCTCACTCCGTAGCACGAGACCTTGCAAACGGTGCCGGAGACCACGCAGGTGAACCCGCGGAACGCGATCGCCTAACCAGCTTCAACGAGCTTACGAAATCATTCAATCTCGAAAGAAATTTCCCCATCCCTCATCACAAGCTCAACAGAGCACAGGCAACCACCCAGCGCTGGTTACAGACAAACACGTGTCCCTCACTAACACGTTACCACATGATCTACCCAAACATCTACCCTAGTAGCTCTTGCAAGATCTGTAAGACTCAGGCAGCATCGCTTCCCCAATGCTATGAGAATGGAAACAACAATATCCGACATTTAGTACTGTGACCATTTCGTCGAGATGGCAGGCCACCCTACGCAGCTCCCACCTCGACGACGAACTCTCGCCTACCTAGCAACCCTATCAGGCGGCGAAAAGGCAAGAAATCGACCTCCCAACGTGGGAGGCCTAGGCCCAGCCAACTCACCTGCTGATTTCAATAAAACTTTGATCCTCCTCCTCTACCTCTATAGCGAAATCATACCAAGTCGTCATGTGTTTTGCGTTCTTCAATACTGACAAGTAGCACTGTTTAAGGAGCGGTAGAAACCTTGTATATTAGTAAATACTGAAGGCTACAAGTTAAGCATGTCAGCTTTAGTTGCATTGACGTCACAAAGGATAGCGGCTTAGCCTACCGTTGAATCAGCGCTACTTCCCGCAAGATTCTTCAGTAACTTTCAACATTTCCAAACTTGCGTGTTATACATCTACGTTTGATGCATGGAGAGAACAAAATAAACCTGCGTCGACAGCATCTTTGTAAAAATAATAGCGGGTATTCTCGTTGTGTCTAATACTTAAGCTATTAAAATGGCGTAATTTCGTAGTTTATATGCACTCTTAAAATTCAGATCTGTTATCGAAAGTCTTATGTTAACAATTCGTGGCGCTTCAATACATAACACGTCGTATTTATTTCGCCAATATCGAATGCCATTACACCGTAGTTGGTTTTCAGCCACAGTACCTTATTCATTTACGTATTTATTGTACTTCAGGGGCTCCACAACGAGGCATGCATTGTGCGCTCTGCATTGACAATAGTGGCCTTAATTGAACGTCCAGATTACATTTTATGGCAGACTTGCTTGGCATTTGCAGGCATGTGAAAATTACGTTAGAAAATTAGTTCTATGGAGATATCGAAAGTAAGCAGCGTTTGGATGGCTTTTGCATGACGCACAGGCACAGGTCGAAGGACGTCTTTGTATTGAACAAAGAATACTAGCTGACGAAAAAGAGAGGTGCATTGTATAGCGCTTAGAGGGGCTGCCGCTGAAATCGGTAGCTGCATTTTAGTTGCGGTAAGAATAGTGTAACACGGTCAACTTGAAATATTGCACCTGAAGCCAATGACAAAGTCGTATTTCATCATGTGGAATTAAAATGCAGTATGAATACTTGTAAATGTTTGGTGTGTAAAAAAACTACTTTTGTCGTTGTGCCCTTGCTGCCATACTTTACTAACTCGACTTACCACAGGCTTAGACGCGCACTCTATCAGAAATAGTGCGTAATGAAAAGTACGGCCGAAAACTTCTCACGATGGCTCTCGGCAGTAATGCCATTAGTGTGCAAACCATGTAGCGACACAGCGTAATGTAGGAAATACGTATAAAATCAGTAGTGGTCAATTTGAGACTTCCATTGCTTCGGCTGCACACAACGCACACTGTTTCCAGCACCGGCCCACTGTGCTATGGCGCTTGCTTGCGGAGTCACATTATAGCATGACGATGACGCACTGGCGATATTGGAATTACGAAGAAAAAAATCGCGTCCACTGAAAGATTTGTCTTGAATGTTTTAGCAAGCAAGGCAGAGCCATAGCGTAGGAATTCGATAAGAAGTGCTCGATATAACTGTAGCATGGAGCCCACTGACGAACCCCATGTTTCGCCGGCGATGAACTTGAAGGCGTGAAGAATCCATGTGAGATTATAGAGCAAATTATTATGACCAGCCGTCTCTTTAGACAATTGCTTCAAAGAATCTATTACGGCTATCTGCACAATTCGTCACGAAGTGCCTGCTGTTTGGTACAGCGGGAGTCTCCTTCAAGCGTAGAACATTAATATTTTCCCACCGCCACGGCGATTGCGCATTCTCTTTACTGCTTGGGCAAAATCCTTTTAAAATGAATAGCATCTTTTTACTACTTCAGGTATATTCAGCCTATCTGTCCATCCGTCCGTCCATCCATCCATCCATCCATCCATCCATCCATCCATCCATCCATCCGTCCATCCATCCATCCGTCCATCCATCCATCCGTCCATCCGTCCGTCCATCCGTCCGTCCGTCCATCCGTCCGTCCGTCCGTCCGTCCGTCCGTCCGTCCGTCCGTCCGTCCATCCATCCGTCTATCCATCCGTCCATCCGTCTATCCATCCGTCTATCCATCCAGCCATCCCTCCGTCCATCTAGCTTCCTACGCCGACCCAGTTTCTCACGTCGTCTACCAGGTTGACGCGAATAGTGTGCTAATGATGCCATTGAGGTTATTTTGTCGTTGTCACTAAAGTTTCATATTGTGTACATGCAGTCGCCGTCATGTCTTATTTGCCGATCTAGTGGGCTAAGTTGTCTAATCCCTTGGGCCACGAAGTATGCGCTTGTTGCCGTGATGATGTCGTGGTCATTGCTTTGCCGTCATTCCACGTGTGCATTATGAATCTCGTTATACAGTCCTCATCCTTTCTTTGTCGAACCATCTCCATGAGGACGTCGTGATTTCTTTAACAACGTCATTAAACTTTCGTCTTTTGTGTCTCGGCGTGCAGTGGTCGACACGCCTTCTAAGCCTACCCTGGGATTCAAGTTTTCTTATATTTTATGCCAATAGGTATGTGCTCATGACTACTGTACTGTCGCAGCGCCTGCGTTGTCGTCATGCCTTCTGGCTCTTGTCATTAGTCGTGGCCAAGGCTTTTACACCGACTCAGTTACCCACGTTCTGTACGCTCTAAGAACAGTTTACATCCTTTGGCGTGCCCCTTCTGCCACACAACAATAATCGTCATCTGCCTTGATGCGTTTGCTTTCTTGAAAACGCCGCGCCGGCTACTTTCCTGTTGGGAATGCTATCATGCTGATAACGCGCATGCCGTTCGTCACTGAAAAGTACAGGGCTCGCAGCGTTAACGAAAGGAAACGCATCAAGACAGATGACGATTATTGTTGCGTGGGAGAAGGGGCATGCCGAAGGGTGTAAACTGTTCTTTGAGTGTAATAGCTTGGGCTACATTAAATGTGATCGCGATGCCCTCATGATCGTTGCGTTGTCATCATTACAGTTTTTTCAAAGGGCCATCGTCACGCTGTCGTCTCCAATCCAGCGTCGTCATGCATTCGTCATACCTTCGCCGTGGTCATTTCACCAGCGTCTCTGCTTCGCCATTCGACGTTTTTAATGCCATGATTGTCATGTCGTAGTCACCTACAGTCAGTCGCCCTCAAGAATTGAGTAGTCGTCACGCCATCGTCGTCATCCGATTGTGATCATAGTATTGTTTTTTCACAAGCGCCATTGCTTTGCTGTCGTACAATAGCCATCATATATTCGTTGTCACACCATCGTCGCAAATGCGTCGTGGTGGTTGTACCGGTGCCATTCGAACTTGGTCATTCCATCATCGTTATTTCGATGTCATCATGCTGTCTTTACGGTATCGCTTTACTTGAGAAACGTCATTCTCTTGTCGTCAAGCCATCGTCGTGATAACACATTTTCCTTTCTGTCGATCTCTTTCTTTCCTCATTCTAACATTGTTGTCACCCTTCCATCGTAAGTATGACGCCCTTGTCAAGCCATCATCGTTTTTATGACATCGTGACACAGATGTTGCCACGCATCTATTGTCATACGGTAGTCACCATAACGTCGCTATCGTGCCATTGTCATTATTCCTGTTTGGTCAACGCCGTTGCCTACTACGTTGCTTTCGTAGTGCCTTCAGCATTGTTTCACAATCTGATTAGCGTCGAGCTGCCGTTGTCACATCGCCTCTGTAGCAATTGAAGCGATTTTCCTTCTTCGTCACTGCAACGTCGCCACTACATCTTCGTCACGTGTAAATGTGACTCCGCAAGGGAGCACCGTACCAAAGTGGACTGGTCCTGGAAACAATGTACGTCAGGTGCAGCCGAAGAAGGGGAAGTCTCAGAATGACCACTACTGGTTTTAAACGTGTTTTCTGCAATACGCTATGTCGCTACATTGCTTGCAAGCTAATCGTGTTATTGTCAACAGTGATCGTGGAATCGGTTCTGCTGTAATATTTGTTAAGCACTAAACCTGATAGAATGTACGTCTAAGCCTGCTGGTAAATTGGGTTAGTAATGTATGGTAGCCAGGTTATAATGACAAAAGCAGAGGAAAAAGTCGGCAGGAGAAACGTTTTTTGTGCACCAAGCATTTACAAGTATTGAAAATACCTGGACTTTTATTCAGCTTGATGATGTACGACAGCAAAAATTGCACCAGGCGTATTATATTGAATGGATTATAATACACTGTTTTTGCCGAAACTAAAACGAAACGCTCTAAATGCGAGCCCCTCTAAGCGCTACATTAACACCTCTCTTATTCACAAGCTAGCATTCTTTCTACCATGCCAAGACGTCATTTGAGCTTTGCTTGTGTGTCATGTAAAAGCCATCGAAGCAAAGCCTACCTTCGATATCTCCTTAAAAGCACTTTTCTTATGTGCTTTTCACATTTATTCTGGCGTAGCTAAGGAATGTATTACAGGCTACATTCTTTCGACAAGTGACCAACCACAAGCAAGTCTTCCATAAATATAATCTGGGCGTTTAACGTAGCCATTATTCACAATGACCACCGAACAATGAATGCTTCTTTGTGAAAATTCCTGAGGTACAATAAATAGGTAAATGGATAACGTGCTGTAACTGCAAATCAATTACTGTCCAAAGGCATGCTATTTTAGTCAAATATGACGCCTTATGTATTGAAGGAGCAAGCATGGTTAACGTATGAGTTTCGATAACAGAGTTCAATTCTAAAGGCGCATATAAACTCCTAAATCATGCTATTTTAGTAGTGTAAGATATTAGAACATAAGCTTATACAAAAAATAACTATCGCGATTATTGTTACAGAGATGCGGCTGACGCAGGCCTCTTCTGCTCTGTCCACGCGAGAAACCCAGATGTATAACAGACAAGCGCTGAAACGCTTGAAGTTATTGCAGAATTTTGCTTAAAGTAGCTCTTATTCAGTGGTAGGCTAAACCGCTATGCTGCGTGATGTCAATGCAACTAAAGCCGGCATGCTTAACTCATAGGCTTCAGTATTTACTAATATACAAGGGTTTCCACCGCTTCTAATTTGCTACCACTCAGTATTGAACCATGGAAAACACATGACGGCTTGATATGATTTCTCTGTAAAGATAACGAATGTTTGTGCAGTGCTCGCTATGAATTCTTGACGTATCCACGCCGTCAAATTCAATGAACATTTCCCTTGACGGGGCATTCAAGGCTGTTGCCCTTCTATTTTTGCTGGCGGACAGACGCGCAGCTGCAGTTGTTCAGCTCAGCTTTTGCCATTTGGTGCTCGCTTATAGCCGCGACTTTATTAAAATCTCTACTGCACAGTTCTTTTTACTGCATATGAAGTGGTGAACAAAAAAGACCCCGCAGGGGCGTCTGCGTGAGCAGGCGTTTGGTGTGTTGCGACACCACGTACCCGAGCACACGAGGGTCGGACCCTCCCGCGTGTAGCCGTGCGCGGCTTAGCCGTGTCCGGGGAAAGGGGGATCCTGGGGGTTGAGCCGATGCCAGGTGTTCGGACCTTTAAGGCCCCCCGGCGGAGGCAACACGCCTCTTTGGCCTCTGCTTCACGTAGACGGCACCCCCGGACTGACCCACCCGGGGGAAATCGGTAGTCGCCTTTTCCTGTCTCTCTTTTCTCAAACCTTCGTCTTTATCTCTCACTTTACATCTTTCCTGTCTTCTTCTCTCTTCTATTTACTTCCTTTCTCCACGGCGGCAAGGGTTAACCTTGTGTGGATATCCTACCTTGGGTACACCATATTGGGTTATAGTGATGGCGTACGGCTGGCGTCGTGCAGGCTTGTACACAAGCTCTGCCGCGTCCCCTCGTTGGGCTCCGTGGTGGGCTGTCGGCGCTGTTGCCGAATCTTATATATTCTCATGGAAACTCCCTTCCCCAAACTTCCTGATCGCCCTCCGAAACGAGGGCGCACCGAAGATGTTTTTCAGTTTTTCGGACACCAAATCCAGAATTTTCCCCGGTTCCACGTCATTCACTCTGAAAAGCCAAACAAAGCAGTGCGAAACATATCACCATTCCTTGTCTCAAAGACCTTGACTGATGTTTTTGGACCAGGTTACAAGGTGTCCAGGATGGCAAGCGGTGACCTCCTCTTGGAACTCCGCGACCAGAAGCAATATGAGCAACTACAGAAACTAGTGTCATTCGGGGAGACCCACATAACAGTAACGCCACACCGTACAATGAACACCTCCCGCGGTGTTGTTTCCGATGATGATCTGCTTGAGCTGACTGAGGCGGAGCTCCTGGAGGGCTTCAGTGAGCAAAATGTTATCAATGTTAGAAGAATAAAGATAAGTCGAGATGGTAAAGACATTCAAACGAAGCACTTAATAATCACCTTTGGTTCAAGTGCCCTGCCCGAGTCAATCGAGGCCGGGTACATCAAGCTCCGCGTTAGGCCGTACGTGCCCAACCCACTCCGCTGTTTCAAGTGCCAGCGCTTCGGCCACAGTTCGCAGAGTTGCCGAGGCCGCCAAACTTGTGCTAAATGTAGTGCCCAAGAACACACAACTGAAACGTGTGAGAACGCTCCCCACTGTGCAAACTGTGATGGGGAGCACGCTGCGTACTCGCGGTCGTGCCCCTCCTGGAAGAAGGAAAAAGAAATAGTAACGATCAAAGTGAAAGAGAATATATCGTTCAAAGAGGCACGAAGGCGGGTAGCACACCTGCCAAAGAAAACCTTTGCCGAAGTGGCGCGTCAGGGGGCAGCGTCACAACGGCCTCCGGCGGCTGTCCGACCCTCAATCAGTGAGTCGGCAGCTAAGCCATCTGCCCCCGCGGCGGTTGCAGCTAGCGCTGCTCCGTCAAACGAGGAGAGGGGACCACCGACCCCGAAGGTGGGCGTAGCCGAGGCTGCCTCAACCTCCCAGCTCCCTTCCAGCGCTGGCAGCGGCCAGCGCAGCCAAATCCCCCAGGGAGCCCCATCGACCTCCGGGCTGGGGGGCGCAGGGGTTTTGCCTTCCGGGGCAGGACTCTCGCAGAAAACATCTCGCTCGCAAGAGCGCTTGTCCGGCGTCTCACAGGAGGCAATGGACACTACACCTGTCCTCAAGGCGCACCAAACGCCTAAGGAACGCCGAGGTTCGCTCGAACGCTTCAGAAAGAGCAAAACCCCTATTACAGGGCCTCGAAAGGGTTCTGTAATCTAAGACATCCCTTCCCTTTCCGTAAACACAGCACTAATTTAATTTAAAATATGGATACACAAATCATTCAATGGAATGTCAGAGGTCTGCTTAGGAATCTTGATGATGTTCAAGAACTCATCCATAAACACAATCCAAAAGTGCTGTGTTTACAGGAAACACACTTGAAATCAAAATACACAAACTTTCTTCCACAGTATGTCACATTTCGCAAAGATCGCGATGATGCTGTCGCATCATCGGGTGGTGTTGCAATTATAATTAAAAAAAGCATAGCCTGTCAACGTGTACAGCTACGAACGGCCCTTGAGGCAGTGGCGGTTCGGGCTATTCTGCTGAAGAAACTTATCACTATTTCCTCGCTTTATATTCCCCCACATTATAAACTAAGCAAACATGAATTTCAGTCCTTTATAGATGAATTGCCAGAACCCTATGTTGTTCTTGGTGATTTCAATGCGCATAACTACCTGTGGGGCGACCCTCATATAGATGCGCGAGGACGTCTTGTCGAACAATTCCTTTTTTCTTCTGGTGCGTGTCTGTTGAATAAGAAGCAACACACATATTACTCTCTAGCAAACAGAACCTATTCTTCCATAGATCTGAGCATAGTCTCCCCGTCTGTACTGCCTGAACTTGAATGGGAAGTTGCCGACAACCCTTACGGCAGCGACCACTTGCCTATACTGCTAAGATCACCTAAAGAAAATGAATATCCACCACACGCTCCTAGGTGGAATATTGACATAGCAGACTGGGAGAGGTTCCGAAACTTAACTAGTATATCATGGGACGACATGTCTTCTTTAGAAATCGATGCTGCTGTGGAGTACTTCACAGCCTTTATAATAGATGCCGCATCTAAATGCGTACGTGAATTAAGCGGCTCGGCATGCAAACGGCATGTCCCGTGGTGGAACAGTGAATGCAGAATCGCACGTAGGAATCAGAACAAAGCGTGGGAGATGCTACGCGCTTCGCCCACTGCAGAAAATCTTGTCAACTTTAGCAAAGTAAAATCCCAAGGTAGGAGAACCCGCCGACAGGCCAGAAGAGAAAGCTGGCAAAAGTATCTATCGAGTATTAACTCGTTTAGGGATGAGGCCAAAGCCTGGAACAGAGTTAATAGGATTAGAGGTAGGCAAACATACTCAGTCCCCCTGGTAAACACACAGGGCGATACACTGCAAGACCAGGCCAACTCACTTGGGGAGCACTTTGAGAGTGTATCAAGCTCAAATCATTATTCGCAATCCTTCCTAAAATATAAACAAATAGAAGAATGCAAGCCACTCATCAATAAATGCCGACAGAATGAACCGTACAATTGCCCTTTTAGTGCTGCCGAGTTGAAAGCTACCTTGAGCGCATGCAAGAGTTCCGCACCAGGATCTGATAGAATCATGTATGAAATGCTCAAAAACTTACACAATGACACGCAACTTACACTACTCACACTTTTCAACACCATCTGGGATGCAGGGTACCTTCCAACCGCCTGGAAGGAAGCCATTGTAGTCCCTGTTTTGAAACAAGGCAAAGACCCTTCCTCAGTGGCAAGTTACCGCCCGATAGCCCTCACAAGTTGCATTTGTAAGGTGTTTGAAAAAATGATAAATCGGCGACTCACTCATTTCCTTGAACAGAGCAAAATGCTTGATCCTTATCAGTGCGGCTTCCGAGAAGGGCGCTCCACAACCGATCATCTCGTGCGTGTTGAAGGGAATATCCGGGATGCATTTATACATAAACAGTTCTTCCTATCGATATTTCTCGATATGAAAAAGGCGTATGACACAACGTGGCGTTACGGAATCTTAAGAGACCTGTCAGAAATGGGCATCCACGGTAATATGTTTAATATAATAAAAAGCTATCTGTCAAATCGTACCTTCCGGGTAAAAGTCGGCAATGCACTCTCACGTCCTTTTACGCAAGAAACGGGTGTACCCCAAGGAGGCGTGCTCAGCTGCACGCTATTTATCGTGAAGATGAACACGCTTCGTGCTTCACTACCACCCGCCATCTTTTACTCTGTCTACGTGGACGACATTCAAATAGCTTTCAAATCCTGTAACCTCGCAGTCTGCGAGAGACAGGTACAGCATGGCCTGAACAAAGTGTCAATGTGGGCAGACAAGAATGGGTTTAAGATCAATCCTAACAAAAGCTCTTGTGTTCTTTTTACAAGAAAGAGAGGACTTATCCCAGATCCTTGCATAGAACTGCGTGGACAACAGATACCTGTAAACAAAGAGCACAAATTTCTAGGTGTCATACTTGACTACAGACTCACTTTCGTCCCCCACATTAAACATCTTAAAGAAAAATGTCTGAAAACAATGAACATAATGAAACTTCTGTCCCAGACTACGTGGGGTAGTGACAGGAAGTGTTTAATGAATATATATAAAAGCCTCATTCGATCGCGACTAGACTATGGTGCCGTGATTTATCACTCTGCCGCCCCGAGCGCACTAAAGATGCTAGACCCAGTGCACCATCTAGGAATCCGACTGGCCACTGGCGCTTTCAGAACGAGTCCCATACAAAGTTTATATGTAGAATCAAATGAGTGGTCACTTCATCTGCAGAGAACATACATCAGCCATACATATTTTCTGAAAGTCCACTCAAATCCTCAGCATCCCTGTTTTAATACCATTAATGACATGACATATGCTACACTCTTTCGCAATCGTCCCTCCGTAAGACAGCCTTTCTCGCTGCGTGTGAGGGAGCTTAGTGAAGAAATGCACGTTCCACTCCTCGAGCTTCGCCTAATGCATCCAGCCAAGCTGCTACCTGCTTGGGAGTGGCAGCTCATACAATGTGATATATCTTTCGTGGAAGTCACAAAGCATGCTCCAGAGATTGAAATCCTAATGCATTTCCAGGAACTCCAGCACAAATACTCCTGCACGGAGTTCTACACAGACGCATCAAAGTCACACGACGGGGTGTCCTATGCAGCCGTCGGTCCATCCTTCTCGGAATCCGACGTACTGCATCCGGAAACTAGCATCTTTACGGCTGAGGCCTACGCACTCCTGTCGGCCGTAAAACATATAAATAAATCACAACTCCCGAAATCAGTTATATATACGGACTCCCTCAGTGTTGTGAAGGCCTGGATGTCTTTCCGTAACCACAAAAATCCAGTATTTAATGAACTCTACTCCACACTGTGCAAATCATATATATCTAACCAACATGTGATCATATGCTGGGTGCCTGGACATAGGGGCATCGAGGGAAACGTTCTAGCCGACCAGATGGCCACATCAATCTCATTGCATGCAGTTAACTCTACTGCTTCGGTCCCGGTCACAGACCTGAAGCCTTTCTTAAGAAGGAAACTACGAAACCACTGGCAACGCATGTGGGACGAAGAAATAAATAATAAACTGCATGTAATAAAGCCACAATTAGGTTTCTGGCCTCCTGTAACAAAATCCCGCCGGACAGATGTCCTATTCTGCCGTCTAAGAATAGGACACACTTTTGGCACACATAACTTTTTACTCACGGGAAACGAGCCTCCAACCTGTGGTAGATGCGGGGAAAGGCTGACCGTCCTCCACGTCCTACTGGAGTGTCGGGAAGCCGAATCCGAAAGAAAAAAACATTTTCTCTTAGCATACCGCCACCACATACCCCTTCATCCTGTTATGTTACTAGGTCCAGAACCACTCTTTGACACCAGCGCCGTCCTAGGTTTTTCGAAAGATGTTGTGTTGCATGTTATTAGCCCCACACGTTCGTAGCGCTTCCTCTCTCCAGAGGATGCCGCTGCGATAGTTATTTTGAATAGCACATGCCTCTAGGCCCTTGTGGTTCAAGGGCTCGGGTGAGGCAGTAGTGCTGTAACCAATTTAACATGTCGCATATTTTAAACAATGCATCATTCTTTTACGATGGATTTTAATGTTCATAGTCATCGCCATAATTTTATGGAACGTAGATTTTACGCACTTTACAGCGACTATTTTTAGGCCACTTTACAGCCAAGTCACATCTTTCATAATACATCGTTAACGCTACCACTTGTCATGGCGCTCTTTGGCCAAACCTGGCCCTTGCGCCACAAAATAACACACATCATCATCATCAACAAAAAAGAAGCAGTTTGTAGCACTGCCAATAACACAAAAAAATATGTTTTTTATTCGTATAAACGGTCTTTGTAATACGCGTGGAAGACACCATAACGAAGCAATTTTTTTTACTGTTCTTACCACAAAGCCGTATATGGCGAAGTAAGTGAAAGTATGAAATAAACAACGAATTATTTCAATCAGTGTAGTCAACTTTTTCACCGGAAATTTGGTACGATTGTTTGCAATACAAGACTTGAAGCCCGCCATTGCTGAAATCCATACCCGCTTACAGATATGCCAGAAACTCACGCTCATAATTTCTTCTGCGTAATGGATTCCGATTACTTTTGCCCCGGAAACAAAACCTCAACTCACTAATTGAGCAACTGTCACACGTAAAACAGAGGCTCATGAGCGATATGACAGTTTACTTCTCACTGTTGACCTTTTAGCTCTTCCCCAAACGCAGAGCAGCAAACCGGAGCTTAATTTGTGTAATTTTGCTGCCTTTTCTTACTGCCGTCTCAATTCCTTTACGCCTCAGCGTGCAGTTTGTTAACACCATGCTTGTTAATTTAGATAGTACGCCAATGTTTGCAAGTCTATACAGCCTATAAGACGTATCCTTACTTCTTTAGCTGTCTACGTACATGCTGTTGCAATCAGTGGTTATTCTTTCGGGTGAAACTGCGACATTTTTTATATGATTTCTTGACAAGAGGCGAGGAGGGTGCAGAAGGGGAGAAGGTTTCTGCGGCGCCAAGCTAGCGCAATAAAAGTACATAAGTAGAAGGGGAAAGTGATGCCGGCTTCTAGGTTTGGTCCGCTTCCCCTTGCTTAGCTTCCGATGGCTCATCGAAAATCACAGCGGCTGCAAACGTGAACCAGAATTTACTTTAAAACAGGTTCTCGGCGAATAAGAGTAGGGCACGCGATGTCGCATACTTGGCGAAAGGGCTCGACAGCGTTGAACTATATACAACGCGAGAAATTGTATTATACACAAATAAAGGTATTCTCTCAGACCAAACAATCGGCAAGCAGCCCCCCTTATTCCTTTGGGATCAGGAGAGTCTCCGGCTATTACAAAAGAAACTGGTTTTGTTTGGTCTTCAGTTCATGCACGTAATATTTCCATGGTGAGATTTCGTGGTTTTGTGTCGTCATGGAAGCGACAGGTGAGATGGCCATAGCCAGAAAAATGTTTCACCGATTCCGGAGGGCTAGTGCTAGAGAAGAATGATAGAAACATGGTAAAATAATTTTACATTATAGCGCCTGTAGAAAGCATTTGTTTTCTTCCGCAGGCTAAGCTATCTTTACAATGGCAAATTTAAAATGGAAACTCCGTCTCCCCTCCCTAGGAAAAAAGAAAGAGAAAAACTAAGTTACTGCTGTAAAAAACAGCACTTGTCCTATCGGTACACATTGTTACGGGGACGTGGTCGTACTGCTGTCCCTGGCGATCCCTCGGAAGAAAGGATGCTTCACCGGCACACATACAGTTGTCACAGGTGCGATCACGCCTCATCGTTCACTCTAGACAACTGAATCAGGGTCACCTGAGTCTTACGGATAAGCAGTCAGGTTCCAGATCTTCGTCTTTTCGAACGTCCAGAAATGACAGCTCACTCCAAGATAACAACCGCGCCCTCCGACTACCGCGATGGCGGGTCCCCTGATCCTGACAGATTGAGTATCACTATGAGGCCACTGATTGAGACAAGAGTGCCTGCAGCCGTGGAATCGCGGACACAAGAGAGCCAGCAATGGTGGGACGTTGGATGCAAGAGAGCCGGCAATGGCTGAAAGTTAGAGGCAGGATGTGATTATTGGTTCGGCGTTTGCGATTGGCGAGTGAATTCCCTCGTCAAGTGAAAGAGGGAAATAAACGGCACAAAAAAACAATCTGGAGTGGTGTGAAAAGTACTCGGACATGCATGTAGTGTGCTCCGAGGGCTGGAGCCGTGTTTGTAAAACTCGATCATGTACTTTTGTTCATAAATCTTCTTGCTCATCTCTTAAATCTGGCTCGGGACCTTTCCTTCTCTCAGCACCTCGCACAGCACTATCCATGGATTCCTCGTGGCCGCACGGACCCGCGACATTCAAAACAGCGGCTGGCCATTTATGGGGTCGGTCGACGTTAATTACATCGGTGTGGTGAGTGCTACTTGTTTGCTTCCCTTTTTGCCAGACTTATTAGCCCAGGCAGTCATTAATGGTGTTCGGTGTTGTCAGTGATTCTGCCTCATAGACCAAGATTATGGTGTCTTGTAATCTGAATAACTAGTGAGAAAGAAAAACAGGGTGCCCTGCGAGCATATATATGTTTAAAACCCAGTAACTCGAACGTTGTCAGCAGCTTGGCATTTCAGTTGATCCTGGGAAAGAGAAATCGCAAGAGCCTTTACAGAGTAAGGAGAGAAATTGGGAGGAGGCCGGTGAGACCAACAAAAATATTTTGCTGAGAAATTCTGATAGTAGCGATAAGGACAGGCTAAAAAGTGCGTGATGTTTGCTCATGTCGCGAGAACTCTCTCTATTACAAGTAACCAGATGCTGGGAGAGTATGTTTGTTTTCTTGCGGGCACTGTTCTGGAAATTTACATTCTTTAAGTAGCGAACTTCAATTTTAAGGAAGGGTGAATTCTGAAGTCAAACAAATTCGCTATGGAGAAACTCGAAGTGCAGGACCTCCTTCTAACTTCCGAGGAGTAGGGCATTTCCACCTTCTCGGCAAAAAAAAACACGCAAAAAGCAGTTCTCGATGTCATTAGGACAGAAGATGTGATGGTCGAGGAAGGGGACGATGCTTGGGGAAGCATTGTTTAAAGAAATAAAAAAAGAGGAGTGCGAGAGGCGCGAGCATGAATCAGCAGAGAGGCGAGAGAGGCGCGAGCCTGAGGAAGTAGACAGCCGAGCCGGAAGCAAAAATGCACAAGTCACGCGAGCAGGGCGCAGCGCAACGGCGCGCTCTTAAATGGAAGAGCTTGAGCGGAAAAGTCATAAACCTAGATGGCAGGCAGCGTGACGCCAGCTTCACACTTGCAGGGCAGACGAGGATATAGTTACTTTCCTCGCTGGTTTTGAATGAGTGTGTGAGAAAGAGGGAGTACGCTGGGAGTTGTGGACCGAGATTATACCAACGCTAATCTCGTTTAGTAATCGCCAAGTGTTTCATGAACTACCTGACGAGGAGAAAGCGCGAAACTACGATGGGGCTAGGAAGGCTTCGTTCACACATTAGTCTGGTATTTCGCGCCGACTTCGAAGGCCAAAAAGAGAGACCGGCAGAACTCGCAGACGAATACTGCACGCGCCGAAGTTTCCGCAGTACGCCGCGACGATCACATAGAGGCGACAAAACTGCATATGGTTTCGGGAAGCGAAAGGGTAACAAGTTTTTCCATAGCGATTTTAACCCGCAGACTTCAGATGTAGCTGCACGAATCAGTAGAATGCGGGTGAATCACCTAGAGTAGCACTCTCACTGACAGTGTACACACGTTGGAGGCGCGGAAGAAAGTTGTTTGTTACAACTGCCGCGTAAAAGGCCACATGGCCTGGAGCTGTGAGAAACGGGTGGTATTTGCCACAATTCAAGACTTCGATAAGAACATTCACCCGTTAAAGCCGTATATTCGACAGCTTTCAGTGAATGGCTTGGTGTGTAAGGAGACGGCAATTTCGGCCTGTCTGTCACAGAAAGTCAGCTATTGCTCTTTGAATAAGTCGGAGCAAACGCTGACGGAACGAGCCGAAGCCTTCCGCAATATGGGAGCTTTAAGGACAAAAACACGGAATTAGACTTCGAGACTGATAAGCGTATTCGCCATTGAGCAGCGGTAAGAGGACTATGGAATGAATCCCGAGGCAGCTGCGCACAGCGACGAGTCAAACGTGTTACTATAGCCGGAAGCGAGGGCAAGCAGGAAGAGATGGGCAGATTTGTTGCACAAGAAACGGGGGAACCGTTAGGACCAGTGTGTACGGAGGCAGCAAGTTCGGCCCGCCTACTGGAAAAATCACTCTGTTGATTTTCCAATAGGTCACAGCAAATTCCTCAAACACGTGAGGGTAAAGAAAGTTCCAGTGAACGCGTGAATGACGGCGAACAGAGAATAAGTAGGAACAAAAAAATACAAACGCGGACGCGGTAGAGGCGTCTAGAATCAAACGTGCGAAGCGCCAAGGCGACATAGGCAAATGCGCGAAGGTCAGGATCCGGCTGGAGGCTGTGAAAAAGCGAAGGAGGGTGAATCTCAAGCTTAGGCGTTTGCGGAGATCAGGGATCGGCGTGACGGACGTCGCAAGGAGAGTTTCGCGAAGATTCAGGCATAGTACCCGTCAACTAACCGCATTGAGGACACCTGATTGTGCGCAGAGGGACAAAGGGAAGAGTTGTATAGGCTGCTACAAGAACCAGTTACTCGCGGAGGCAAAGAAAGGCAACTGCCTACAACATGAAGGGAAATTGCGCGCAGGGCTCTTTGAATGCACCCTTCTCTCACTAATTGGAGGCTGCTGTTTTGAACTCACAGCTACGAGATGCTTGAGGCAAATTAGCCGCGTTTGCCTTCTAGGAGACCGGGCCTTGCGGACACTCTGGAATGCGCGACCCTCTCGAGCTTGCCAGAAAGGACGACTTTTGAGCCCGAAACGGAAATATGGAAGACGGGTTGCAAAGTGGTTTTGTTCTTTTTAATTAATTTCGTAGGAGATTAATTGCGCGTGGAACATTTGACAAGCCTAAGAAATACCTCAAAATTTTGTTAGGGTATTAGCATCTTCGGCTGAGGTTAGATCCCCAACTCGAAGTGGAAAGTTTATGTGACGACACGTTTAGAATCGTAAGGCAAACAGGGACAGTGTCATATACAGTTTGGAAGGACTAGTAGAAAGGGGGTTAACCGAGGGGCTCGCTTTTTATCAATTAATCATTTTTTATATTGTAGCCAACAATGACACCATGAAGAACATAGGGAAAATAACTCGTACCTACTAATTGAAATAAAGAAATGATAAATTAATGGCAATGAAACGGATGAATGGCAATGAAAGCGTTCTGTGAAGCCTTTCATCTTTTAGTGTAACATTCTTTTTTTACGGCTCGGATGGATGAAGCTCAATATTGATTAGAATCTGTCGTGTACGACGTTCCCTAGTCAACCGTGAGGACTTTCCAACAAGAGAGTAGGCAACATGATGTGGAAACGTGGCCACCTAAATTTCAGTACAGGTTAGCAATAATTTTATCTCTGAGAAGCCGGCTGAATAGTCAGCATTTATCACTATCCACTCGCTGATGGAATTCAACATAGGAAACTGATCGAGAAGGTCCGTAGGAGTTTCATGAAAAGCTATTGATGGTAGCACAATTCGATACGGAAGTCCCACTGGCCTCGCATAAGGGGTTTCTTGCATTGAGAGCTTATATTCTGACTTGCCGTTGTCTGACGTAGTTTACGTGGTCAATAATATATTTCCAAAATTTTTCGCGAAGGACAAATTACTCCACAATGTCCTGTCGTTGTCTCGCCGCTAGATGCCTCTAACATTTTTTTTAATGCATATGCACTTGCGTGACAATAGTGTACAGCGTCGTGCAGTTTTAGAGGAAACGCCTCATAGTTATTGAAGCCAGTATAACTTCAACATGTCTTCTGCTTCACCGCGGGAATAAGCAGATACGACGCCGAGTGCTGACGCCGATAAATGAAAGAATAGTTTTCTTTGTTTCGAGGCAAGCACCAGCTGTTATCATCGCTTGAATACTAATGAGGTTTTTGCCCTATATGTAACCGGTCTTGTGCGTTGATGTGGTCGGCAGAAGTCGCCAGTACGCCATTCCGAAGAAAACCGACAAAAATACAAAAAGAAAGAGCCACAGTCGTGCGGTCTCATTCGCTTTTCCGTTCCAGACATTCAGTCACATCTGCCAGGTCCGGGTCGGAGCATTGATCCTGAGCGAAGTTGCTGGCACTCATCAATCTGTAAAGGAACTGACAAAAGTGAGGATACCTCCACTATAGCCATGACAGTATTGTGCACGGGCGATAGCAACCGATGCATAATTTTTGTAATAGCGGGCCTTTCCCCTTGATTTGATTGCACTGCAGAAACGCGTTAGGCTGATGGTTGTGAAGGGGTTTGTGCGAATTGCGGCATGTCATTGTTTAATTTTTTCACGTTTCTACATTAATATTCTTGTTTGATTTTCGCAATAACTTTTTTGACGGATGCTTCACCATCACGCCGGACACAGAAGGCTCCTGCCAAAACGATTGAAGCGACCCGTTGCATAGCCCAAGCGAAGGGGGATGGGGGCCTTACGTGGATGGTGCTTTAGCCGCCGCAGACCATTGACCAGTTGTTACGTTGTTATTGTGCGCCCGAGTAAGACGGTCCCTACTATTGACAAGCAAAACTCTGTGCAAATACTATATTACATAGTAAAACTGCCCCCCATCACTTTAGCAACTGAATAGAGGGCCCGCCATAATAACGTATAGACTATTATGAAGGGCGCCTTAGCCGTAGTAAATGTCATCCTAAAGAAGCATCCTCCTTGTCGTCGCCGCATGGCTGGGCCACGTTAAGGAGGCATGTGGAATGCCAATCTACGTCGCAATGCTTTCGGTCTGGTTTGTTGACGAATGTGACTTCGAACTTCTGTAGCCGCAAGCTGCAACGCGCAAGGCGACCTGGCGTGTCTGAGGCTGTCAATCCCGAATTTTGATAATGAAGTGAGTGCGCTTCCGTTCAGCATGATAGCGAACTGGCACCGTTTCATTTTTGCCACCCTTGTGAGCGCAATAGTTCCTGGGTGTCCTAACCTCTCATTTTTAACTACTTGGCACACGAAACAACACTTACGAGCTTCTCGGCACCCTCAGCACTGCTAGACGAAGCTGCGCGCAAAACGGTCTCGTCCTAGCTAAGCATCGCGAATAGCTCTCGCTTGAACTCTGCTCCGTGTGTTTGATCGTTGCTTCTTGTAAGCTCGACTTATTAGGCATTTCATTGGCAGAGCAGGAGCGAATGCAAAGAGCATAAATGTGCATAGTAGTAGAGCAGTGAGTGCCACTACTTGCTCCCTCATTGAACCGTTCCATGCGCTCCGAGAGCAGGCGCGATAGCGAACGTTGTAGAACGTGAACAAATTATTTGCCTTTCAGCGACGATTATCCCGCGAACTTCCCTTTTCGGCCACCATTCTTGCCATAGACTGTACGAAAACAATGAAAACGCAACCAAAATAAGAGTGAATGACGTGCTTGTGCATGCCACATCCTTCACACTTCACTATTCGCGCAGTAGGAAGCCGAACTGCTCTCGACTTCACTGAATGTTACCCAATTGCTCCTGGTCTGCCATTAAATCACAGCGCTTTTGCCCATTGGAATACAGCTACTCATGGGAGAGCACCTTGGGGATGCTTTGAATGCTCCTGTTTGCCCAATGCGATGCGCCATTAGACGACTTGCTAGGTGCATCTCGTGCAGCTTCCGCGCCAGCGTTTACACGATGTTGTTATTTATGAAATCATCTAAGAGCTTGACTAAGATAATATGTGGTTTATTATGCACCTTATTTTCGTGCTCGAGGAAGTCTCTGATGAGCCGAATGTGTGTTCACCTGATCATGCTCTAGCCTTCTTACGACTTTCGTACCCAGTGGATCATCAGTGCAGTTGTGAAGTCCGGTTAGTCGAGGTTTACGACCCCCATTGTAGACACTTTGAGGTGTGAGTTAAAGCTCATATTTCGGGCCTGTTGTGTTGAGTGCCTCATATGTATAAGACTCAATGTCCACATTCCCCTAGGTGAGAGAGATGATTTAATTGAAAGAACGCGGAGAGGTCGGCTTGACCTAAGGCGCTCTGGCCTGCTAATCTGCCCAGGGGGAAGGGGAACGGGGACATAAAGGTGTGATGAGTGATGATGATGACATAGAAAGAGGGATACGCAGTGGTGAAATCAAGTTCAACACTCTGATGATAAACATCCACAAATATCATGCATGAAGCCACTATGAGGTTCCGTATCAAGTCTGTAGTCACCAATTCAAGGAATTCCCCTAGTCCTCGGTTGATTGGGCCGACGAAGCGCCCCACGAATGAAGGAACTCTCGCTAAACACTCCGGAGGACTTGTGGCACGAACGCTGAAGGGTCGCCCTAAATTCTTCCTCATTTCACAAACGTACAGGTGAGGTTTATACGATGTAGTCCAGTATGTCAATATTTAAATTTCGTGCAGATGTTCGTAAGGTCTGTTTGGTACAGTCTTGCGGTATGTTTCGCTAGATATACCTGCTATTTCGGATCCCACCGATGGCATCGGTTGTTGGGAACTCGGCGCTGACGCCCGTGGTTGTACCTGGGTCGCAAGCCCCAAGGGTAGCGTTGGCCTGGCGGCCTGGGGTACAACTGGAAGCATCCGAAGGTCCCGGCTAAGCATGAGTCGACTGGTAACAACAAAACAACTTGTTTATTTTAACATCGCAAAGAGTTGGCGGTCAGGTTGACCGAAGTAGAGAGACGGGAGAGCACTTTACTCAACAGAAGAAATCGGAGCCCCCCTTTTTGGCGTCCGGGGGCAGCTGTTTTTATACTCTCGCAGTTGAGGGCAAGAAGGAACCCCTCAATAGACGAGCACGTGATTGTACAATGGGCTAATGGTGACGCACACTGTCGTAGCGCCGCCGGTCGGGCACAAAGACTGGGAGGAGAGGGTGACCCCCTGCTGTCGCATCGCCGCCGTTCGGGCACAATGGCACATACACTCACACACGCACATGAAGACACGTGGCATCGGAACATGCCTGGAAACGCCTGGAAACGCCTGGCGGGGAGCGTTGCGGCGACGCCGAACGGGCCAAAATGTCTGCCGCCCCGCCGCAGTCGCGCCTGGAAACGCCTGGAAACGCCTGGCGGGGAGCGTTGCGGCGACGCCGAACGGGCCAAAATGTCTGCCGCCCCGCCGCAGTCGCGCCTGGAAACGCCTGGAAACGCCTGGCGGGGAGCGTTGCGGCGACGCCGAACGGGCCAAAATGTCTGCCGCCCCGCCGCAGTCGCGCCGGCAAAACCGCGTGTCGCAGGCGAAACGCAACAGACCGCCCCGCCGGGGGAAGGAGATCCCGATGGACAGGGGACTGCATCCGCTGTCCGGAGGGATGTCGCTCGATGATGCTCATAACCGAAGTCGGGCGTCCCTCGACGTTTCTTGAGCGCAGCGCACAGAGAAGGCCTCGTTCTCTCGTTCAGGTTCGCACGGGACACTGCAAAGTGACTTCGGGAGAGTTCACATTTTTGTTCTCGTTCCCGGCAAGCGTTAGAACTACGCTGAAACTCAACCGCTCAGTCAGCAAGCACGGCACAACCCTCACTAAGCCCTGCCAGGCTCTTTCCCCTTTTTATACCACTGCCTAGTTCCTTACAGTAGTCTAGCATCACTCAGAACGCGTCCACAAATTGGAAAATTGCACTAGAAAGCATATCATCACTTTGAAACACTAAACAAAAGCAATATGTTAAAAAAAATCCTGCCTCAGGAAGAAAAACATCAGTAACCAACAATTTTGAGGCTGATTCCTACGTTAGGGGCTTCGACTTAAGCCATCGGCGTTACCGTTGAGACTCCCCTTTTTGTAACGCACCTCAAAGGAATATTGTTGTAAAGCGAGGCTCCAGCGCAGGAGGCGGCCATATTTGGGAGAGATGGTCTGCAGCCATTGGAGAGGGCAGTGATCCGTCTCAATGATAAACCTCGAGCCGGCTAGATAGCATGACAATTTCTGAACGGCCCACACGAGACATGCACACTCTTTCTCGGTGGCGCTATACGCCTGCTCACGACTGGTCAGCTTACGACTAGCATACAGGACGGGGTGTTCTACTTCTCCCTTTTCCCGTTGGCACAGTACAACGCCCATGCCTCGCTCACTAGCATCGCACTGAACAATGAACCCTTTTGTATAGTCTGGCGATCGTAGCACAGGCTGGTTTGTTAGGGCACTCTTTAGGGCGCTAAAAGCTCTTTCCTTTGTCTCGTCCCAGACGACTGTTTGAGGCTCTGTCTTTCTTAGAGCATCCGTCAGGGGAGCCGCGATATCAGAGTACCTAGGGATGTACCTCTGATAGTAGCCGGCGACACCCAAGAACGACCGAATATCGGTCTTGGTGCGCGGTTGCGGAAAGTCTCGCACAGCGGCCACTTTTATTTCAGAGGGGCGGCGACGACCCTGACCAATCACGTGACCGAGGTAGACAACCTCGGCCTGTGCTAACTGGCACTTAGGAGCCTTGACTGTCAAGCCCGCTTCGCGCAGGCGGGTTAGCACTGCCCGCAAGTGTGCCATATGCTCAGACCAGGATGCGGAGAATATCGCTACGTCGTCTAGATACGGTAAAGCGAATTCTTGCTGTCCCCGCAACACTTTATCCATGAGGCTTGAAAAACAGTATGGCGCGTTCTTCAAACCAAAACTCAACACTTTAGGACGGAATGTTCCCATTGGTGAAATGAACGCCGCATACCTACTAGCCTCTTCTGTAAGTGGAACCTGCCAATAACCCCTGACAAGATCTAGGGTGGAAATAAACTGAGCGCTACTAACTTTCTCAAGGCGCTCCTCGATGTTAGGGATCGGATAAATTTGATCCTTAGTGATGGAATTAAGCCTGCGGTAGTCGACGCAAGGACGAGGTTCCTTGCCCGGTACCTCAACTAAAATCAAAGGGGAGGTATAATCACTCTCACCTGCCTCAATAACACCGAGCTGTAGCATTTTCTTTACCTCAGCCTCCATAATATCGCTCTGGCGGGGTGACACCCGGTACGCCTTGGATCGTACTGGCTCTGGGGAGGTAAGTTCTATGTCATGAGTAAGTACAGAAGTCCTACCAGGCCTCTCAGAGAACAGACCTTGAAACTCTTGTAATAGCTGGTGTAGTTCGGTTTTCTGCTCACGTGACAGCGATGCTCCACTGATAAGGTCACTAATGACTTGACCGGTGTCTTCCCTGTTCGTCACTGAGCCTAGTCCCGGAAGCTCGACCGGAAGCTCTTCAGGAACGTTTACCATCATGCACACCACTGCTTCCCTTTGTCTATAAGGTTTGAGCAGATTACAGTGGTAAACTTGCTGTGCTTTCCGCTTTCCTGGCAGACTTACCACGTAGTTAACGTCCGACAGTTTCTGAACAATTCGTGCTGGGCCCTCCCACTGCACGTCTAGTTTGTTGTTTAGCGATGTGCGCAATATCATGACCTCATCGCCCACCTCAAAACGACGGGCCCTGGCTGTCCGATCATAATAAACCTTGGCCCTCTGCTGGGCCTTTGTCATTGCTTCACCTGACAACTCCTGTGCCCTTCTTAAGCGTTCGAGGAGCTTAAGTACGTACTCCACCACGACTGGGTCGTCGCCCCTACCTTCCCACGATTCTCGAAGCATGCGAAGCGGAGATCGAAGCGAGCGACCGTACACCAGTTCAGCTGGCGAAAACCCCGTAGCCGCATGCGGCGCGGTCCTTAAAGCAAACATCACCCCAGGCAGACACAGCTCCCAGTCAGTTTGATGTTCAAAACACAAGGCTCTCAACACGCGCTTCATGACGGAGTGGAGCTTCTCAACGGAATTCGACTGTGGGTGGTACACGGAGCTGTGTAGCAGCTTTACCCCACACCTTTCGAGAAAAGTTGTCGTCAAAGCGCTAGTAAACACTGTGCCCTGATCTGATTGGATTTCCGCAGGAAAACCAACTCGCGCAAATATGGACAGTAGTGCATTAACTATCTCAACTGAGCTGAGTTCTTTAAGCGGCACTGCTTCAGGGAACTTTGTCGCTGGGCAGATCACAGTCAAAATGTGTCTGTACCCCGTGGCTGTTACCGGCAGAGGTCCCACTGTATCAATAACGAGCCGTCTAAAAGGCTCCGTAATGATAGGTACCAATCTCAACGGCGCCCTTGATTTGTCCCCTGGTTTGCCCACCCGCTGACAAGTGTCACATGTCCTCACGAAATGGTCTGCGTCCCGAAAACACCCTGGCCAATAGTACTCTTGCAAGAGACGGTCCTTAGTTTTCTTAACTCCTAGGTGTCCGGACCACGAACCCCCGTGCGTCAAGCGCAACAGATCCTGACGATAGCATTGAGGCACGATCAGCTGATCGAACTCCACTCCTCTGCGGTCTAGATACTTCCGGTACAGGACTCCACCTCTTTCCACAAAACGCGCATTTTTCCTGGCGATACCTTCCTTTACATTGCAGCGTATGTTTTCTAAGCTACCATCCTTCTTTTGCTCGGCTATCAAAGCCGACCGGCTGACTTTTAGCAACCTATCAAGTCCGTCTGACGTAGGCGCGATGAGCAAATCAGTAGATAGCTCTTCTAACTTTCCCGTGTCGGGCGTTTCCTCTCCAGTATCTGGCGCCTTCAACGCTACAGACTCAATTTTATTCTGTTCGGGCGTGCTCTGAATATCAGCTTGCTGCGCCTCTGACCATTTTTCGTTGTTTGATAACGTCGGCCCCGCAACTACCGCCTTTGCAGCGAGCTCCCGAACCTTCGATCTGGTTAAGGCCTGAACACTAGCTTCACCAAACAAAAGCCCCTTCTCGCGCAGGAGGTGATCGGACCTGTTTGAAAATAGGTACGGGTACTGGGGGGGCAGCATAGATGACACTGCCGCCTCCGTCTCAAGCGCTCCGAAAGGTCCTTCAATAAGCACTTTTGCTACCGGCAGACACACGCTATGAGCTTCCACGGCTTGCTTGATCCACGCGCACTCGCCCGTGAACATATGGGGTTCTACGTAAGACGGGTGAACTACATCCATCGTAGCTGCGGAATCGCGAAGCACTCGGCACTCTTTCCCGTTCACGAGGAGGTCTCGCATGTAAGGCTCGAGAAGCTTCATGTTCTCGTCAGTGCTGCCTATTGAAAAAAACACAAATTTTGGTGTTGTTTCCGGACACTGCGCCGAAAAGTGACCCGGCTTCTGGCACGTATAACAAACGCGCGCTTGCCTCATCTCGAACCGCTTTCTGCGTTCGGCTTCGGCTGCCGCCGTCTCCTTAGGTTCGGTCGCACTGCTTCCACTCGCATCCGCACTACGCGTGTTCCCCTTTGCTCTCATGGGTGTGAACTTCGGCCTCTCAAACTTCGAGCCAAATTCACCCTTTTGACCGTCCTTAGCTCCGCGAGCCCGACGCGTCACAAACTCCTCGGCTAGCTCAGCGGCTTTAGCCACCGTACAAACGTCTGGCCTATCCAAGACCCAGTACCGCACGTTCTCCGGTAACCGACTATAAAACTGTTCTAGCCCGAAACACTGCAGAACTTTATCGTGGTCACCAAACGCTTTCTCTTCTTTGAGCCACTCCTGCATGTTTGACATTAGCCTGTACGCAAACTCTGTGTATGACTCACTTCTGCCTTTCTCATTTTCCCGAAACTTCCGACGGAACGCCTCCGCAGACAGCCGGTACTTTTTTAGAAGACTCGATTTCACTGTGTCGAAATCCTCTGCCTCCTCTCTATCCAAGCGAGCGACTACGTCGGCCGCCTCGCCGGGTAACAAAGTGAGCAAGCGCTGTGGCCACGTTTCCCGAGAGAACCCCTGCTTCTCGCACGTTCGCTCAAAGTTAACCAGGAACAAACCAATGTCCTCTCCAAGCTTAAACGGCCGCATCAGGTCAGTCATTTTGAACAATACGCGTTCTCCTGCACCGTGTGCCTGACTTCCATTACGAGCGCGTTCCATCTCTACCTCAAGACGCTTCATTTCCAAAGCGTGTTGACGGTCACGCTCTTGTTGCTCTCGCTCTTTCTGTTCTTTACGTTCACGCTCTTCTTTTTCTTTCTGTTCTTTAAGTTCGCGCTCTTCTTTTTCTTTTTGCTCTTTAAGTTCGCGCTCCTGTCTTTTTGCAGTCTCCCTCTCTTCAATGGTCTCAAGGCATTCCGACAGCTCGTCATCCTCAGCTTCTAACTCAAGAATAGCCTTTAGCAGTTCAGGTTTTCTTAGTTTGTCTGAGACATCCAGACCCAACTCTCTTGCAAGCTCCAACAATTTCGGTTTGCGCAACGACTTCAAATCCATGGCTGCTCTGAATGCTGCTTTCTCTACTGCCTATTATTGTCTTGCCGCAAACTAACCCGGCAGCAACGACAACCACAATTACCAGCTCTGTTTCTAACACTAACAAAAGCCTGGCAAAGCTCAGAAGAAGAAAGTCCCGCACTCACCAAACCTCGCAGCCAAGAGTCCAGCGCAGTCGTTCCGCTGCAGGCAACCAGTCATCACACAGGGCTCGTTGCACTGCTCCCGGATCGTCGTTGAGCTGCTCAGCATACAGTCAACTGCATCTCTTCGCTGCTGGCCTCCGTTGTCGCGATCTCACCGCTGGCAGACAGTTGTTTGGGATCCCACCGATGGCATCGGTTGTTGGGAACTCGGCGCTGACGCCCGTGGTTGTACCTGGGTCGCAAGCCCCAAGGGTAGCGTTGGCCTGGCGGCCTGGGGTACAACTGGAAGCATCCGAAGGTCCCGGCAAAGCATGAGTCGACTGGTAACAACAAAACAACTTGTTTATTTTAACATCGCAAAGAGTTGGCGGTCAGGTTGACCGAAGTAGAGAGACGGGAGAGCACTTTACTCAACAGAAGAAATCGGAGCCCCCCTTTTTGGCGTCCGGGGGCAGCTGTTTTTATACTCTCGCAGTTGAGGGCAAGAAGGAACCCCTCGATAGACGAGCACGTGATTGTACAATGGGATAATGGTGACGCACACTGTCGTAGCGCCGCCGGTCGGGCACAAAGACTGGGAGGAGAGGGTGACCCCCTGCTGTCGCATCGCCGCCGTTCGGGCACAATGGCACATACACTCACACACGCACATGAAGACACGTGGCATCGGAACATGCCTGGAAACGCCTGGAAACGCCTGGCGGGGAGCGTTGCGGCGACGCCGAACGGGCCAAAATGTCTGCCGCCCCGCCGCAGTCGCGCCTGGAAACGCCTGGAAACGCCTGGCGGGGAGCGTTGCGGCGACGCCGAACGGGCCAAAATGTCTGCCGCCCCGCCGCAGTCGCGCCTGGAAACGCCTGGAAACGCCTGGCGGGGAGCGTTGCGGCGACGCCGAACGGGCCAAAATGTCTGCCGCCCCGCCGCAGTCGCGCCGGCAAAACCGCGTGTCGCAGGCGAAACGCAACACTGCGTACAGTCTTGCGCAAAGTGGGCATTGCGCTTGTGCTTTTCTTCGTGATCGCCACTAGGACTGAGCACTTGTGTTGACCAAACCTTCTTTGTGTATCGAAAAGAGTGTCTTCTGTGACTCTTCTCTCTTTTGCCATGTTATCTTCTTAATCTTTGGCTTTCAGTATTTATAAAAGTAGCCATGACATTTATATTAACAAGAGAATTCCAAGACTTGTCGTAGGACTTTCATTTGTTGGCAGCCTCAGTTCGAAGAGCAGTTCTCTCTCGCATGAGAGCTATACAGCAGTTCAATAGAAGCAATTACACCAGTGGTAGCAATTACACCAGTGGTAGTTTATTTTACAGCAAAGCGGTTCACCTTTAGCGCCCGTGTGAATCCACGGTAAAGCGTTCCATTCATCGAAAGTTCACGGAGAAAAGAAACACTTGAAAATAATAGTGCACGCGAAGTACGGTTCAATGATGTGAGCATTCGCATGTGTAGTTTTTTTAGAATGTGGAAGTCGGAAGTAGTTTCAGGAGTCATATCAAATTTACGGAAGTAAAGCGGGTCGATAAAGAAAGTGTCTTTCGCCTTTATTGTGCTGCTACCGATCGTACGAAGGGCATGGCCCAAGCCACCAGGGAGAAATGGAATTCTGCTACCGTAAATGCTGGTGCGCGTCGTTTCCTAGGCACAGGTGAGCGCGTGCGATTTTAGCTTGTGCTGCCTTTGAAGATATCGTTATTCTGTATCACCGTCGTTAATGCACTCATAGAAAATAATTGGACGAGTGGTAGTGGTGCTTGTATGGCGGACCGTTAGTTCGGCGAGCCGCACGATTTTTAAGCGAAGCGTCCGTTGCCGCTTTCGCCGTAGTCCCTCCTGCTGGCTGTTGTCGGCCCAGAAAAGAATAGTGCAGTCCATTACAGGAAACGGTGTAAACCAAGTTATCATGGGCGATCACGGAGTTATACGCAGGCCCTGAAGAAGGGGCACGTCAGAGCCAGGAGTGTCAAACACCGATACAGACGCGAGCTCCAAGACAAACCAAACGGGACAAAACGTGTATTGAGTGGGCAAGAGACAAACACGGAAGAAGCGCTTAGCGGTGCAGGAACACCTTCGACGTACAGCCAGTTGTGGATTAGGACGCGAGCGCATGCTTTCTCGTAAACAGAAATTTTAGCAGCGCTCAACACGCAGAAAAACAAAATCATTTGGCCGATTCGCTCAGAAACGCTATAAGGCGAGCGGTTTAAATACGCACCGAAAACGGCAAAGAGCGTGAGCGTTCTAGGGCTTCGAGACAAGAAACTGAGCATTATCGATACGCAGTGCTATCAAAATATCATAGCGTGGACATGTCGTTTACGCCATGCATACAAATAATTGGGGAGGTAATCCACTGTGTGCGATAGACACAGGTTTTAATAATGATGCTCAGCGTTGCTGCTTTACGTTGATTGAGGCGTTTTCAGCAAAAGCGCATCTTTATCGTGCGTTGTATGCGTGCACATGGCCGGTAAACATAACGTTCATCAGAAACAGTGAAGAACGCTTAACCCTGAATAATTCAAACGCGGCATAAAATCAATGTTTCTTTCCGCGCCACCTCGCGCTCAGATTTTGGATGGCAGTGCATGCAGTTAAACGTTTATTCTGCAGAGGGAAAATGTCTCGGCTATATTGCGAGTCACCTTGCTTGATTCTGGTATCGTAGCAGATCTAAAAACGTCTTTAGAGCATTCTCTGAAGGCTTCCAAGTAGTCATAGCGAGTGCAGCAGAAGTTAAACCGAAAGCTGACAGCATTTGGGACTACCAAAAAAATTGTCATTATACGTTCTGTTTGCAATTCAACGTGCACGCAGCCTTGACGTCCATCAAATGCGTCACGCGACTGATGACAGTAGAGGAATGCGGAAACCTCAAGAACGACTAGCTTCAATCGGTTGCTAAAAATGTTTTCATGATTGAGGGCGCTACCAAGTTGCCTTTGATCGACAACCTTTTTTCTTCGAAAATATCCGGTGAGTATTGAAGTGGCCCGACAAATTCCGCAGAGTTGCTTCACTGGGAAAAATGTTTTTTACAGCGACTCTGCTTATCTGCGTTTTACTAAGGTTTGCGAAAATTTAGTCACTTTTCATCGTTCCCGCTTTTGTCTCTATTCAGTGCTCGGGCTATTAACGCGAAAACTCTAAGGGCCCCGTGTCGTAGAAAATCCGGTGTCGGCGCCGGCGTGGGTGGAGTTGTCCGTGAGGAAAATTTTCCGAATATATTCAGGTCTACGTATATACCTGGCCTTGCTATATGACGTGCCGTACATGCAGGTTGCATTCGCACACCATTCAAACGCTATAGTTGCTCATTCTCGGCAAAGTTATGCCTATAGGAATTTTGAGAATGACAGTCCACAAACGATTGTTATGACGGAAAACACCCACAGTGCATGCCTTTCATGTTAAATGTTCTCAGACTTGAATGTGCGAAGCAATGAAAGGAACATTAAAAAGAAGAAAAAAATAAACTTCATTAAAAGGAATGGTCCGACAGTTTTGGTTGTTGTGGCCTCAGGTGGCGGCTCAAAGTCCTCGCACTCGGGCTGCTTCTTCGGCTAGCCGGACGGCCCACAGCTGAAAATGATTTAATTTTTTTGTGTGTGGCTTTCGGGGGGGGGGGGTGGCACGACCTCCGTAATCGACCTACGGGGGAGGCAACGTTTCCACCAGAAAGCTCGCTATCGGGTATAGCGTTCCGTGCCCGCGTTTCCCGGTAAACAATAGAAGCAGTCGGCGATCTTTGAACAACCTCGCATTCCACTATTAAAGTAGCAGCTTCAGACTTTTCAAGGTTGTTGAGGTGAAACAAAAGCAGCCTGAGAAGCTGTGCGCTTGTTCCATGGGTCGGTGTGCAGATTAACATACCTTTATTTATCGCACGGTCATTCCTAAACGTGTCTAATTGGATTTGCTTCGAATACACAATGGATGCTACGACGCCACCGTTGAACTATTGTTCCACATCGACCTCTCTTCTTTCTTTAAATAAATTATCTTCCTCGCTTAATATTAACTGAAGGATAATCTGTCATGAGTCAGGTCCATAATAACCCCCTGACAGCCTGTATGGCTGAACATAGAAGCGATCATTAAGGAAGTTTGCATTCTTTGACTTTCTTATCAAGTGAAGGACTGTTCTCGCTAGACATGTCTATGTTTTCGAACGCTTTGATCGCAATAGGCGGTTCTTGTCGTTATAAGATTTCTTGGTTAAGTTCGTGGAAGTTTGCTAAAACAATTGTAGCGTAAGAAAACAAACACAAAGAATAAAGGACCGAATGCGTCAGCGGCACGTCTGTCTGCCTATTCGGACGTGAGATTCGGTGTTTCCAATTTTTTTTCTTTCCCTTGCTCAGCCTTCACATACGCGCATTCTTGTGTACGTCCTCTCTGCTCAACTGGGGAACTCCTATGAAGTGCTTCTTCTGGTTCCCTTTGAAGTACAGTTCCTTCATTTATGATCTGTTCACGCGCTCACCTTCAACAATGAGAACTGTCAATTCGGTCTATGTGATCCCGGTCACACTGAAGATTTCGTAAGTGTAAATTTGCGTTAGTTTCTGACGGCAAATGTAAGCCTAGTCCGGCAGCTAGTCCTTTAAGTTACTGGTTATGGCAAAATCTTGAAGCGAAGAAGGGCGCGAGTGAAACATAGCAGGCGTTTGAAGAGCTTATGTTTTTGTTTTTCACTTCAGCCGAAGCACGATTTAAAAAACTCGCTAGGAAATAAAAATCAGAAGATAGCGTCACGTGACAATATGTAGGCCTAATCATAACATAAAGGATAAATCATGCGGCAGCCGGTCGTTTCAAGTCACTTCACGTGGCTGCGCTTTGTTAGTTGTCTGCTCATCTCCTGAAGTACTAGGAATTTGTAATTCTCAACTAATAGCGACGACGCTCGATAACAAGTGTTCACGTTGGAACAGGGACAGCGTTTCCAGCTGTTGAGTCCGGCAGATATAGGCTTCATGTATGGCGAACGAAAAGCCAAGAAATACGGCGGGAACTCCGGTGGTCTCCGCTACACACCGCTGCCGCGAGCCGAGAACGGTGCGGCGTAATTCGCCCATAGTTCAAAGCGCGTTGTGTCCGTTTCATGAGGAGGCCCAGACGAGGTTCCCTTGAGATGGCTGGGTGCACAACCTAATGTTCCTAGTAAGTTGTTTCTTTTCTTCCATATTTCGTGAACTCTTCTAACGCCTCCGTAAGACTGATTCTGATCTAATCTGACTGAGACTTATTGTTAGATAATTTGCAAAAGATATTGCCTAATAGGATATAATCTGAAGGCGTAGGATAGTTTGGTTTTATACAAGTGCAAACAGTTACATTAGTGGAACTATATGAGTACTATAGGTGTAACGCACACTGAGTATGGAAAAAATTATACCAAGGCTGACTTTGAACACAACAGAAATCGAATACATTTTAGCACAATAACCTAAGAACTCAAGCATTCGTATAATCTCTGTACAATTCATTGAGCACAATAACAACACATCTAACCGGTGAAATTAGTAAGAAATAGAATTTCACTATAGCGCAGGTATGATTACCGATATCAGGTACAGAGTAGATAAGTGTTTGTGCTGAAAATCGCAAAACGAATCTAAACAAAACGTCAGTTTTTTTTCTACAATGCCTTTTTTAATATAGGGAGTGTTGGGCTCGACGCCTTTGACAGTAAAGCAAGTCAAGAAATGTGTTCGCAATCGCGCATGTGTGGGCGGCCGGGGATCCGTCACCAACGTGAAGCCCCACTTCAGCGACAAAATGTTGGAGAAGGCCGCAGTTGCATGGGTTAGGCGGTGACCGTCCGGAAGCCATTCAGAGGCGCCGAATAAACAACGTGTTGAAAAAAAAACTCGGTGCATCACCACTCTGTGAAGAAAAATGACCGGCGAAGCTGTGTATGCGGGCCCCTAAATGGCGAACTGCACCTCCGCCGCGGGTCGGCCCGGCACTGCACTATCTTGGGGATCGGCCCACGTAATGACGTTTTATTCTAATAGGTCCGCGTCGATCACGGCGCGTACTAGACAGCACAAATGCAGCTGACGTCTGACGCGGATGCTGGAGGCGACGGCTCAAGTTTTGTGCTGACACATGGACACGATCCTGGAGGAAATAGGCCTTAGCAGCATCGCTGTGAAGAAAAAAGCCAGAGTTGGTTTGGGAGCTAACCACTCCAATTTCCTGAAAACTGCTCATTAACGGCTAATAACAACGACCGGGGCAGAGCCAACCAGCCAATCGTCATCGAGGTCACTGGTAGTGTCAGCAACCGCCAAGGTGCTGAGCTGTGGGCACCCGTAAACAACATCTCTTATGAGAGGAGCGTTCAAAGCGGCCGTGAGCAGCACACTGGAACGAGATTAGATGGTTATAACTCTCTGTCTCGGTATTTAGCAGCTTATCGATTTCCATCCTTTTAAATGAATGAGCCCCTGTGGGACTCAATTGTTTTCACCATGCGTCGGTTGCGTTCGTTGTCTCCGGGCATACAGATGCACCTCCCGCCTGGGTTACCACGACGTGAACAAACCATGCTCTACCGTCTGTGGCTAGGCGTTGCCTTTGCGAACTCATATGCTTTCCTCATTGGAATGGCCAACAGCCCCACGTGCGACACATGCAACATCGACGAGACGCTCGCACATATTATCTGGGTCTGCCCGCGATATAGTGCTCAGAGACAAGTGATGTGCAGAGTACTGGACCAGTTGGAGAATCGTCCACTATCAGAACTAAAAGCGTTAGGCCAGTGCTCTGAAAGAAGATCCGCGTTAAAGGTCTTACTCGCGTTATTAAGGTTCCTGCGGTCTACGGGGCTTCCCGACAGACTCTAAGAATGCCGCCCCCTAACGCCCTGTAGTGTACGCGCTTTGTTCGTGCTTGTCTCTCTTTCTTTCTATCTTCCCTTTCCACTCTGTTTCTCTATTTATCCCCCTTAACCCTTCCCCCTGCGCAGGGTAGCTAACCGTAACTCCTTCTGGTTAACCTCCCTGCCTTTCTCTCCATTATCTTATCTATCTCCTAAATGAATGAGAAAAGTTCGTTCCGTTCCACGACAGTAACCTTATCCTGTTGTTGTTACAATGGTTGCCCTGAAGAAGTACGAAAATGAGAAACACTACTCGTGTCACGAACACGACTGGATAGTAACACGTTAGCTAAGAACACCTTTTAGGAATATACGGAAGTCCATTCATTGTTTCAGTTCTGTCTAAGGGTTATTCCGGACAGTGACTTCCTTACTTAAATTTTTTTTATAAAAGGTGTTTATCTTTGTTGTATGATGCATCTGCCATCATTTGTGACGACCCTGACAGAGAATATGAAAAAGATTGCAGCCTGGTGTGATCTAGCAGAATCACAGCCCAATTTCCAACAAGCTGCTCTTTTTTTCGAGCAGTCGCACTGAAACTTTCATCGGCCTGCAATTAAATGACGCAATTTTACTTTAATGACTGGTTTGTTTGGAACCTTACCTGCATCCAACTAACGTCGCAAGGCACTTCTTAAAACAATTTTACAAATACAGTAAATAATTCAGACACAGTTTACCTTGCGACAGCCTTAGCTTTAACGTCCCCCCCCCATTTTTCCCTATATGTGGACTTCGGTGCTTATAGGGTTCCCCCAAATCAGAAGGTAAAAGGGGGCGTTATTTCTTAGACACACTTATAAGGCGCCGAGTATTCTGCATAGAAATCTTCCGGTGGGACCGTAATTTGTCCACAAACTTTGAACTATATTTACACATTGCAGCGTCTGTGCCTGTAGCATTAGCTGGTAGTGATGGTGTTCTATAAGATGGGGCTAGCCTGGCATACATAGCCGGAAATTGTTCCGCCTGAGCCTCCTACGAGTTTAGATCGGGGGCGTGTCACCAGGTGTCGATGAGCCCTGTGTCTCGCAGGGATCGCAGGAAGGCAATCAGCAGTCGTTGCACTCTCATTCAGATTGCCCGTCCGAAGAAAACGACATGTTCAAAGGTGCACTACGTAAGACCACTCTAATGCAAGCTGGCAACCATCGCTTTTTTTTCTGTGTCCAACTGCGGGCATATCCAAACGAAACGTTCAGTATCGCCGATATCTCCACAGAATGCACAAAGCAGGGAAGTTCAACGTACAGTGCATGCAAATATAAACAACACCAGTTCAATAATTATTTGCCACACTTCTAATTAGATCAGTAAATAAAGCAAAATTGTTGTCGCACATTGCGCCTAGCATGACCCCTTCTTCAGCACAAGTAAACTTTGGGTAAGATATAGTTATTTCGGGTTATTAGGAAGCATAGCTCAGTATGAACCTATGATACCTTTGGCAATTCTCTAATTGTTGTTCAGAGTTGAGTCCGACGAATGGATTTGCTGACGGCTGCATCCTGCAGCCAGTATCACTAAGCATTCCCGTGTGGCAGGTTCTGAATGACGCTACTGGCGAAGTGCACCCGCTCAAAATGACACCAAATTTGTATGTGTGACAGGGGTTTAAACCGGTTTCAGTACGTGGAGCTTGCGCTTCGCCCGCGGTGCAAGATACACAGGGCAAATGCAGTAATTTTGGTTGTAATGTGTTTATGTGAAAGGTGTCTATGTAAAAATGAAGATAAGTAACTCCATGATTGGAAAATTCAAGAATATGTCATTGGAATAAAATAGTTTGCAGGAATATAAACGGAAATTGGAGTCAAGTTCAAGCCGCAGTTTCTGCAGTAGCGCGAACATTAAATGCAAATATGAGAGCATTGTCATGAATAGCAAGTAAACGTACTCCGCGCGAGCAACTGCAAATAATTAATTTACAAGGATTGTCAGCAAGAATTTAAATAAGTGATACATGGTCCAAACAGATCAAATTGGGCGCCGCAATATCTCTCGAAAACTAAAAATACCAGTGAAAATAGTAAGTGCTCCCCAGAATGTACCCGCATCAGGGAAGAAAATAAAAAACTCAAGGCTCAGGTTAACGACCTAAACCAACGCATGCAACGCTTAGAAGCGTTGCTAAGCAAAACCAGCAACAACACACAGGCAGGGTCACAAAGCGGAACGATAGGCCACGAGCCCGCCATCTCCATTCCTCCCCCCTCAAGAACCACCACGCCCTCATCGCTCCCCGGTGCGGCCTCGGCAGCGGCAGTCCAGTCAAGTGTAGTCACCCTCGAAGGTATTTATGCTACGATACAACAGATGCTTTACCAGATGGGCGAATTAAACAATAAAGTCAAGGAGAACACACTAAGCCATGAAGACCTTGAAAGAAGAATACGCAAGGTTGAGTTTGGCTCGCGCAAGCGGGTCGACGACGAGATCAGCAACCCACGCGTCAAGGCTTACAGGCGCATAAACAACACGGGTGACGTCAGGGACGCCGACAACTGCGACGGCGGTGGCATGAACGTCAGCAATGGCTAACACCACACGCAGCGCGCCCGAACACCTCGAGATCTGGCAGTGGAATCGTCGCTCTTTCAACAAGAAGGCAAGTTCACTCCAACTCTTCATCCAAAATCACCTATACCCCCCCGACGTCATCTGCCTTCAGGAGGTCGGGAACCAGCCGATCAGGCTACGGGGTTACTACGTAATTAAACACGCGGGGTCACCGAAGGTCGCGGTTTTAGTTCACAAAACGGTGACGGCCGTGGGACAACATTATCAACATCATGACATTAATCACGTGCTAGTGGAAGTCCTCCCGCAGAAGAGGGGTAGACGTAGCACTTTCATCCTGAATTTGTACAGTCCGCCGGGGGCTCAGAAAGACGACTTCCGCAACATCATTTACGACAGCGTGAGAGCCGCTGGCTGCAACCAGCTGGTTGTGGTTGGAGACATGAACGCTAGACACACGACTTGGGGCTACCAACAAGACACGCAAAAGGGAAGGTCGCTCCTCGATGCGGTTGACCAAATGGGCCTCGAATTGATAACCAACCTCCTCCAACCAACCCGAGTAGGCAACAGTGTAAGTCGAGACACGTTTCCGGACCTGTCATTTGTCAAAAACGTAAGGGAATACTCATGGGCGCACCTGGGCGAAACATTGGGCAGCGACCACTATATCCTCAGCATCTCGGTATCCACGCCGAAACTCAAGAGAACAATTGGCGAAATTAGGCTTACGGACTGGGAGGCATTCAGGCAGTACCCCCCGCCCGAAAATGGTATAACGGACATAGCGGAATGGATGCAGCACCTCCGGGACGCCCACATTCAAACCACTAAAACCATCCAGCGCACGGTCGAGACGCCCGAAGTCGACCGCCGGCTCTTACACCTGTGGGAAGCCCGTAAGGGCCTCCTCAAACGGTGGAAGCGACAGCGGTTAAACCGGAAACTACGTCTACGAATCGAGAAAATAACAGACGAAGCCAGAAATTACGCAAACGAGTTGACACAGCAAAATAGGGTACAGTTTTGCACCTCGCTCAAGGGTACCCTGAGTACGGCGCAGACGTGGGCCATCCTACGTTGCCTGATCGAGCCCGACAAGGCGAAATCGACAACCAGTCGGACGCTTCTAGAAATCGCCCACAAGTTCCCCGGAAACGACCAGGATCTGATTGACACCCTAAAAACCAGATACCTGGGTAGCGACCCCATACAACCTTGCCTCCTAAAATATGAAGGAGAACCAAGACCAGAACTGGACGCTCCCATCACGGAGGAAGAGGTGTATGCCGCGGCACGAGCCTCACAGCGCAACACTGCTCCCGGAGTTGACAAAATCACCAATGCCATGATTAGAAACCTGAGCGCGATGCACATCCAGGACTTGACCGAATACCTAAACGGGGAACTCTGGAGCAAGGGCCACGTACCGAACGAGTGGAAACACGCGGAAATCGTGACCATTCCCAAACCCGGCAAGAAGCCCGCGATCGACGCCCTGCGTCCCATCTCGCTGATTTCGTGCCTCGGCAAGCTGTACGAGAGGGTCATCGAAACCCGCCTCCAACATTACATAGAGGACGGTGACCGCTTCCCGCACACCATGCTTGGCTTCAGGCCGGGACTTTCTGCTCAAGATGCGTTCCTAATCCTAAGGGAAGAAGTTCTCAAGGGCATCCCGAAGGGAGGAGAACACCTGCTGCTCGCACTCGACCTAAAAGGGGCCTTCGATAACATCTCCCACGAGGCCATTCTCAAGGGACTGAACGACATCAGCTGCGGGGAGCGCATCTTTAATTACGTTAAATCGTTCCTGACGGGCCGGACGGCAACCATCGGAATAGGCAAGACTCGATCGGATACGATCGACGTGCCGAACAAAGGAACACCACAAGGGGCGATAATCTCCCCGATTCTATTCAATGTCGCGATGCTAGCGCTGACCAAGGAGCTGCGGAAGATCCCAGACCTAGGTTACGTCCTGTACGCAGACGACATCACGCTCTGGGCCACCAAGGGCTCCCTAGCGCGAAAGGAGGCGACTCTTCAAGAGGCCGCGACGGCCGTGGAGAGATTTGCGGCAGCGAGCGGGATGCGTTGTGCGCCCGAAAAGTCCGAAGTGATCCGGGTGCACGGAGGAGGAATCTACAAGTCCCCCGGCCCTATCGACCTCTATCTTGAGGGCCAGAAAATAACGGAAGGCAATAAGACTAGGATTCTGGGCTTTTGGATCCAGAGCAACCTGAAAGCCTCCCACACCATCCAAACCCTAAGGTCTGCCACCCACCAGATCTCGCGGATTATAACACGAATTACAAGAAGCCGCAAGGGCATGCGAGAAGAGGACACGATTCGCCTCGTCCAGGCTCTGGTGATCAGCAGAATAACGTATAGCATGCCGTATCACTATCACTCGCTAAACAAACGCGACCAAGAACAAGTCGATGCCATTATCAGAGGCGCGTACAAAACGGCCCTGGGTCTCCCTGTCACCACCTCTAACGAGAAGTTAGCGGCCCTCGGGATCCACAACACCTTCGCTGAGCTGTCGGACGCGGTTATGGCTTCGCAAAAGGCCAGACTAGAGAACACGGCGGCGGGCAGAGCCATCCTCCACCGGACCGGAACGGCAACGGAGCTCCGTGCCCTCGATGGGCAACGATCACTCCCGCCAGAGGTCAGAGGCAAGATCAAGGCGAACCCGATACCGAAGCACATGAGTCATGAACTCCATGAAGGACGACGCAAGGCTCGCGTCGACAGACAGCGCCGACAATTCAAGGGTGACCCGTACGTAACGTACGTGGACGTGGCGGCGTACCCTGTAGGGGGCCTCTTCGCAGTAGCCGCCGTGAACGGGAGAGACAACTCCTTGACCCTCGCGGCCTCCGTAAGGGCAGAGACCCCAGCTGCGGCTGAGACCATAGCCGCGGCGCTGGTAATAAAGCAAGAAGACAGGGTAGGCAGGGAAGTCCATGTCGTTACCGACTCGCAACAGGCCTGCCGTAACTTTACGAATGGACGAACACCGTTGGTGGCGGCTCAGATTCTAGGCCCGAGGCTGCAAGAATACCATAAAATCACGTGGACGCCGGGTCACGCGGGTGTGGAGGGGAACGAAAGGGCGAACGCCCTAGCTCGAGCGCTAATCAACCGAGCGGGGCAAGACCAATCGTCTCATCAATCCCCACCCTTTACCTTCATGCCCCTGCCATCCAATTACTGCGACCGACTCGAGATCCAGCGACTCAACCGCAGGATTTATCCTCCGCCTCACAAAAAGCTCAGCACTGAAGATGCCGTAGCTCTCCGACTTATACAGACTAACACATTTCCAAACCTACACAGATACAGTAAAATGTTCCCACATACATATCGCGGCATCTGCCCCTGGTGCGGCGACACACGCCCTACACTCTTTCACATCTCGTGGGGGTGCGAGGGCAAACCTCAACACTTAAAGACTCCTAGCACGTCATTTGAGCGGTGGGAGGTACAGCTGACCGGCGATACCCTGGCGGGACAAGAAGCTCTCGTCCAGCAAGTACGTCGAGCAGCCATGGCCAGTGGAGTCCTGGAATGAGGACACCACCCACTCGACCTCAAGAGCAACCACCTCGATGGTCCGAATAAATGTTTTTCTCTCTCTCGAAAACTCTATTGTTTGCTTTCAACCAATCTTAATCAGTTCACACTGTAATCAACACTGTAAATCAGTTCGGTCTGGTGTAATGAACCACTAGAAGTTGATCTGACACTCGGCTTATCACCCGCAGCTATGATTCAATGCAACCCCTACAAGCAAGTTGGGGCTTGCAAATATAGGTCGACGCGTATATGAAAATATCGGCCCTCACGCTGGTGTTGCAGGATCATAGAAGCCGGAAAATCAGGCGGGGGCCAAAACGAATAGGGGGATGGAGGAGGAGGGGGGGAGGTTTATTAAACCTCGAAAATAGGCACAAATAAGGTGCCCATAGGTGCCCATCCCCCTATTCGCTTTGGCCCCCGCCTGATTTTCCGGCTTCTATGATCCTGCAACACCAGCGTGAGGGCCGATATTTTCATATACGCGTCGACCTATATTTGCAAGCCCCAACTTGCTCGTAGGGGTTGCATTGAATCATAGCTGCGGGTGATAAGCCGATTGTCAGATCAACTTCTAGTGGTTCAGTACACCAGACCGAACTGATTTACAGTGTTGATTACAGTGTGAACTGAACTATCGCCTTTCCGTTTCTCTAGGACGGTTGCGCTTTAAAACCACGGCGCTGCAAGTTTGCTTCAGAGACTGTCCTTTCCTTCCCTCTTCTCCGCCCTTAAACTGGCTCTCTTAACTACTACACGCAGAGACAAAGAAACAGCGCGCGCTTTAGATCCTATAGATGAGATGACTATTTACAATTATTATTAGGGTTATATTTATATTCGAGTGCTGATTGCCGTCTTATAGTTTCTTAAAGAAACTACCCCTCAAGTCTAAATATTGTAAGGCAGTTTGTCGTGTGCGTATCATGGCCACGCATGCTTATATCGCCTTTCCGTTGCTCTACCACGGTTGCGCTTTAAAACCACGGCGCTGCAAGTTTGCTTCAGAGACTTTTCTTTCCTTCCCTCTTCTCCGCCCTTAAACTGGCTCTCTTAACTACTACACGCAGAGGCAAAGAAACAGCGCGCGCTTTAGATCCTATAGATGAGATGAATATTTACAATTATTATTAGGATTATAATTATATTCGAGTGCTGATTGCCGTGTTATAGTTTGTTAACGAAGCTTCCCCTCAAGTCTATATATTGTAAGGCAGTTTGTCGTGTGCGTATCATGGACACGCATGCTTATATCGCCTTCCGTTTCCCTACCATGGTTGCGCTTTAAAACCACGGCGCTGCAATATTGCTTTCCTCTCCTTCCTTCTTCTCCGCCCTTAAACTGGCTCTCTTAACTGCTACACGCGGAGACAAAGCAAAAGCGCGCGCATGCGATCCCATAGATGAGATGAATACATATATATAGAAAAGCATCAGTCATAGCTCTCGAAGTATAGCCTGCTGAGCCGTTTCCTTTTTTTTTCTTTTTTTTTCTTTGAAAGAAGTCCTATTAGGGTTATTATAATTACACGAAGGTATTTCGCCCTCGCCAGCAGCAGTACTTGAGATAGCTATTCCGGCGGCTAGCTTCCCACGCTATGCGTCCCGCCCTCGCACCTGTTTAAGCTTTTCCTAGACGCTAGAGCTAAACTATGCCTGCGCAACATTGAGCGATCGGAAAGCGCGTTTTCCACGCTTGGCCGGCGGAGAGGGGAGGCTTCGTTCCGGCCGCGAAGCTCTCCACATCTCAATAAGGTGCCTGGTGGTGGTCTCGTGCTGACGATGCCCTCTCGGTGAGCGCATATTTCCCCCCTCAACTTTTAAGAAATTCAATACATACAAGCATTTGTCTCGCAAACCAGATTTATTTCAAGGGAATTTTCCACGCCTCAATAATTTCTCTCGTCGTATTCGGGCGCTGATTGCCGTGTTATAGTTTGTTAACGAAGCTTCCCCTCAAGTCTAAATATTTTAAGGCAGTTTTCCTAGTCTCTAAAGCCGCTCAAGTTCACGCTGCTCCTCTGGCGGCCATTTTTCCAAGAAATTATGCCTTCCAACCATCAGTGCCTTTGCGGAAAGGGACATCATCAGTCCCTTTCCACATAAGTATGAGGCTCGGAGCAGGAGCTATGGCGCTTGAAAGTAACCGCTGGCTTGACGAACCAACCGACTGAGCTACCTTTCCGGGCAACATTGAAGGATCACGAGTTCAAATCACAAGTTATGTTCCTTTCCCCCCCCCCTTTGTTTTCTATCTTTTTAATGTCTTTTCCTTCATTTTATCAGTGTACGGAAACCCTCCTAAAAAATTATATATCCTCAATTATGTGTGGCTACACATGTGCAGGTTATAAATACCAGGTTCTCTAGCCGAGTGCCATCCATGCGGTATAACCGAGCTCAGATTGGCCCACCTTGACTGATCAAATAGGGCACCACTGTAGGTTAAATGAGGCGTACAACTCCTGCGGGACCCGCCGTGGTTGCTGAGTGGTTATGGTGTTAGACTGCTGAGCACGAGGTCGCGGGATCGGACCCCGGCCACGGCGGCCGCATTTCGATGGGGGCGAAATGCGAAAACACCCGTGTACTTAGAATTTGGTGCACGTTAAAGAACCCCAGGTGGTCGAAATTTTCGGAGTCCTCCACTACGGCGTGCATAATCAGAAAGTGGTTTTGTCACGCAAAACCCCATAATCCAATTTTTAATTTAACTCTTGAGGGGACGGTAGAGTATCCGTCTCCAGTGCAAGAGGATCGTGATTCAAATCCCGGTGCCGCGCAATTATCCACCGGGAAATACAAAAAAAACGTGTGTTGAGAAAATTGCACAAACAGGCCTGGAGTGCGGCCTGATCCCGGTGACCAGAACCGGTAACGCACTCTCTCACCAGAGCAGGATTGGCCACCCTGGTGCAGTACTTGGCCACAACCTCCTATATGAATACAACAATCAAACCCCGGCCCTCAGTCCCCAGCAGCCGCGAAGCAACTGACCACGGCGGCGGTCAGATCTGTGACGCTGCAGAGGGTGCTAAGAATACCTGGCTCCGGACAGGCCGCCATTGGAATCTGAACCTGGCAACGTTTAACGTTAGAACGCTATCCAGTGAGGCGAGTCTGGCAGTGTTATTGGAGGAATTATAGGGTAGTAAATGGGATATAATAGGGCTCAGTGAGGTTCGGAGGACAAAAGAAGCATATACAGTGCTAAAAAGCGGGCATGTACTGTGTTACCGGGGCTTAGCAGAGAGACGAGAACTAGAAGTCGGATTCCTGATTAATAAGGAAATAGCTGGTAACATACAGGAATTCTATAGCATTAACGAGAGGGTGGCAGGTCTTGTTGTGAAACTTAATAAGACGTACAAATTGAAGGTGGTACAAGTATATGCCCCTACATGCAGTCATGATGACCTGGAAGTCGAAAGCTTTTATGAAGACGTGGAATCGGCGATGGGTAAAGTCAAAACAAAATACACTATACTGATGGGCGACTTCAATGCCAGGGTAGGCAAGAAGCAGGCTGGAGACCAGTCAGTGGGGGAATATGGCATAGGCTCTAGGAATAGCAGAGGAGAATTATTAGTAGAGTTTGCAGAACAGAATAATATGCGGATAATGAACACCTTTTTCCGCAAGCGGGTTAGTCGAAAGTGGACGTGGAGGAGCCCGAATGGTGAGACTAGAAATGAAATCGACTTCATACTCTGCGCGAACCCTTGCATCATAAAAGATGTAGACGTGCTCGGCAAGGTACGCTGCAGTGACCATAGGATGGTAAGAACTCGAATTAGCCTAGACTTGAGGAGGGAACGGAAGAAACTGGTACACAAGAAGCCAATTAATGAGTTAGCGGTAAGAGGGAAACTAGAGGAATTCCGGATCAAGCTACAGAACAGGTACTCGGCTTTAACTCAGGAAGAGGACCTTAGTGTTGCAGCAATGAACGACAATCTCGTGGGCATCATTAAGGAGTGCGCAATAGAAGTCGGTGGTAACGCCGTTATACAGGAAACCAGTAAGCTATCGCAGGAGACGAAAGATCTGATCAAGAAACGCCAATGTATGAAAGCCTCTGACCCTACAGCTAGAATAGAACTGGCAGAACTTTCTAAGTTGATCAACAAGCGTAAGACAGCGGACATCAGAAACTATAATATGGATAGAATTGAACAGGCTCTCAGGAACGGAGGACGCCTAAAAACAGTGAAGAAGAAACTAGGAATAGGCAAGAATCAGATGTGTGCGCTAAGAGACAAAGCCGGCAATATCGTTACTAATATGGATGAGATAGTTCAAGTGGCGGAAGAGTTCTATAGAGATTTATACAGTACCAGTAGCACCCACGACGATAGTGGAAGAGAGAATAGCCTAGAGGAATTCGAAATCCCACAGGTAACGCCAGAAGAAGTAAAGAAAGCCTTAGGATCTATGCAAAGGGGGAAGGCAGCTGGGGAGGATCAGGTAACAGCAGATTTGTTGAAGGATGGTGGTCAGATTGTTCTAGAGAAACTGGCTACCCTGTATACGCAATGCCTCATAACCTCGAGCGTACCGGAATCTTGGAAGAACGCAAACATAATCCTAATCCATAAGAAAGGGGACGACAAAGACTTGAAAAATTATAGACCGATCAGCTTACTGTCCGTTGCCTACAAAGTATTTACTAAGGTAATCGCAAATAGAATCAGGAACACCTTAGACTTCTGTCAACCAAAGGGCCAGGCAGGATTCCGTAAAGGCTACTCAACAATAGACCATATTCACACTGTCAATCAAGTGATAGAGAAATGTGCAGAATATAACCAACCCTTATATATAGCTTTCATTGATCACGAGAAAGCGTTTGATTCAGTCGAAATCTCAGCAGTCATGGAGGCATTACGGAATCAGGGTGTAGATGAGCCATATTTAAAAATACTGGAAGATATCTATAGCCGCTCCACAGCCACCGTAGTCCTCCACAAAGAAAGCAACAAAATCCCTATAAAGAAAGGCGTCAGACTGGGAGATACGATATCTCCAATGCTATTCACAGCATGTTTACAGGAGGTATTCAGAGGCCTGGAGTGGGAAGAATTGGGGATAAAAGTTGATGGAGAATACCATAGCAACTTGCGATTCGCTGATGATATTGCCTTGCTTAGTAACTCAGGAGACCAATTGCAATGCATGCTCACTGACCTAGAGAGGCAAAGCAGAAGGGTGGGTCTGAAAATTAATCTGCAGAAAACTAAAGTATTGTTTAACAGTCTCGGAAGAGAACAGCAGTTTACGATAGGTAGCGAAGCACTGGAAGTGGTAAGGGAATACATCTACTTAGGGCAGGTAGTGACCACGGATCCGGATCATGAGACTCAAATAACCAGAAGAATGGGCTGGTGTGCGTTTGGCAGGCATTCTCAAATCATGAACAGCAGGTTGCCACTATCCCTCAAAAGGAAAGTGTAGAACAGCTGTGTGTTACCAGTACTCACATATGGGGCAGAAACCTGGAGGCTTACGAAAACGGTTCTGCTGAAATTGAGGACGACGCAACGAGCTATGGAAAGAAGAATGATGGGTGTAACGTTAAGGGATAAGAAAAGAGCAGATGGGGTGAGGCAACAAACGCGGGTAAACGACATCTTAGTTGAAATCAAGAAAAAGAAATGGCCATGGGCAGAACATGTAATGAGGAGGGAAGATAACCGATGGTCATTAAGGGTTACGGACTGGATTCCAAGGGAAGGGAAGCGTAGCAGGGGGCGGCAGAAAGTTAGGTGGGCGGATGAAATTAAGACGTTTGCAGGGACAACATGGCCACAATTAGTACATGACCGGGGTAGTTGGAGAAGTATGGGAGAGGCCTTTGCCCTGCAGTGGGCGTAACTAGGCTGATGATGATGATGATGATGATGATTGCGTAAAACTATCATAATCTGTGGCGCTTTAATGTAAAGCACTTCTAAACATTACCATTCTAATTCTGCAATCAGCTCTCCACGATTGGTCAAAAAATTTTCGGGACACCCCCGTTTCGCCTGTGTATCCCGCAACATCACGAAAACCTCGATAGCGCCCCGTATGACATGACTTGGAACACTTAATATACATGACTAAACCAAACAGAAGAAAAGAATTTATTTCTGATTCAACGTTTTTTTCGCCATTAGCCCTCGGATATTGGTCAAAAAGTTTTGGGCGACACCCACTTTACAAGCCTGTAACGCCACGTCACAAAACTGCGAAAACTCACCACGTCAAAGTGACTTGTACGTGTTAATGATGCATTAATATGGCGAAAAAAGTTGAATTTTCTTCTGAATAGCCGCAGGCTGCCCCGTTCCGAAAGGAACAAAAGATGGCTGCCGCCGATTGCTCATACTTTGGCTACTCGCCCCTGCCGGAGAGCATTGATTTATTTGCATACAATAAAGCTTTTTTTCGTGGTGTTGAAACGTTTTCGAGCACATTCGGCACGTTCACGACCTCATTCTGTCAACTCTTCTTTGGTGAGGGTCCGTTTTAGCTACACTCTTAAACTTCAGCTGCACGCCGCCGCGATTTTCGACCAGCCACTACAAGCTAAGTAAGCGGAAGCGGATTAATCGCAGAGGCCGGCGCCACCCTCTTCATCTGCTTGTCTATTTTCACCGCACTGACTCGGCCCCACCGGAATCCTCTCCAATTGAGCGTGCTTGTCTCCTCTTTGGAGCTAATTAGATAAGAAAGAAGCAAAGCCATTTCCACCCATTGAAAGTTGTCAAACCGGCGAAGCTGGTGGACATTTTCTCGAGTTTGTCATGTTTAGCGCGATTTTTATAGAAGTCTTTTGTGTCGTCGTTTTGATAGGTTCAAGCTTCTGTTCCATATTGCGCACACTCTTCAATTGCGTGAGGTTGCGATCAAAGCACAGTCTGTCGCACACCTTGGAGCTGTGGCCACCCTCACGGTGGAGGAATTCTCTCTTGAGCCGTCCATCGGCAACCTCCATGGGAGGAATCTCTCTGCGTCGACGTTTCTGCTCGGCCTCCTACTCTCTAGGTTGGGGTTTAGCTTGCCTCTGCTGACGCTAGGCTTTGGTTGTCTTCTCTTGAATGTTGGGGTTCGCTTGCCTCCCCAAGCGATTGGCTTGCGCTTCCTGTTCTCGAACCTCGGCGGTAGATACTTGCCTTTGCTGGCAGTTTGCTCGCGCTTCTCGCTATGGAAGCTCGGGATTTGCGCGACGTCGGCGCTGCCGCTCGCACCGAGCAGAGTCCATGGGCCGGAAGGGCGCGCGCCGGCAAAATCACGATCTGCTGGAACTCCAGACGTGCATAGATATCCGGCTTCCATGGGAGCCACATGTGCCCACTCTTGTTCAACCGTAGGCTGTTGGTGTCGCTTTTACAACCTCTTCATCTGCTACTCTACGGTTGAGTCGTGTGTCGTTGTAATTAGTCAGGCGGCTGTTATTTGTGACGAACTGCTTGCCTAGTTGATGATTTTTGCGAACACAGTGACAGTGATGTCACAGGGTTTTGATCGGTCACTTGGGTCCAAACGTTTACTGCCCGAACCCGAAGAACGTCGGTGCGTGTAGTCCTCTGCTCTCTGAAATGGCGTTAAATAGCCGCTCCTATTGCCTTTTTAGGCAGTAGCAAACCGCACAGATCTTGCGCAATATTATAAGAGACATCGTTTATAGAGCTCATAATGTACACGTTGTAGTGTTCGCTTGTGCGCTCTTTATAAATTGAACACCACCGAGGACAGAACGATTACAACTAGTTTTAACTCTTAAAAGTTTTCCGTGAATACGTCGACAGTTCCGAAAGGGAATTACTCACACAGCTTCACTGCATACGCATCTTTCGCAACACCGTTATTCTGCCACCGTAACACGCAGAAAAGCTAGTTTTACGGTCTAAAAAAGTTCCGCGATACAACGCCTGCAGTGCAGCACGTTTTATTTGCACTGGGATTGCTTTTGCAAGCTTTCTGCTGATCGTGACATCCAACATCATTAAAAACAAGCTAAGCTCACCTTTTCTTGAAGGAGACTTGATCAATTTATCGCACAAATCGGGCGCAGGACTTACTTGTGAATACTTTTACCAGATCCTCTGCCTTTCACTACTGCACAAAGTAGCAATCCCTAATGATATCTATGACATTAGGCTATGTGATTATAAACTCAAAAAAGTGAAATTATTCTTTGAATCTTAAAACGACATTTCTAGTCTCTTACGGAGTTTAGGCAATGAATATTTAGGCCGTTTAAAATTGCAGCTGCCACCTATGCTCGTTTCTTAACTTCCTTGCAGCGCTCCTCCTCCTCTAATTTCACTATTCAAACGCAAAGTATTCGCAAATTTTTCATTTTATATTTGTGAAGTTGTTCATTTACCAATAATACAAGCGCGTTGTGCCTCCAAAATGGCTGCACGAGAGATGAACACATCGCAGAAGCAGACGACAGCGATCAGGTTATATCTAGCGCCACTCTGCTCGTACGCTCTGTCCCTAGCGGCAAGAGGGGGCGAGCTAGACCAGTCGTGCTGGAGCAGGGAGATATGTGCCGGTTTGGAGTTCTGTAGGTCATGGGCGAAACACCGGCTCCTATACCCCTCTCGTCCCCCTTCTGAATGGTAGACAATTGGAAATCTATAAGAAGCAAAGCTTCCGTAAAGTATTTATTTAAACGCTATAGAGAGAAAGAGAGATAGAAGTCATAAGGCAAAAGCAGTCAACGCTAGAACTATTGTCGTCTACGACGTGTTCTGCAGCCACGCGCTTTTCACGTGCGTGCTTTGTGCCTGTCCCGGAAATCAGGAAGACGTCGAGACTTCACCCACTTGTTCCCACAGCGTGATTTAAGTGATCAACGTGACGGCGGATTATGCTGTCTACGGGATAGACCAATACCCAAGTTCTGAATAAAGGAAGCCTTCGTTGCGGCCAGGCCCTGATTCCGTCATTTTTGAAGTCTTCCTTACTGAGGCGTGTTTAGTGAACATTACCTTCACGCTCTCTCACCGTAAGGCAGCCCTGATGGTACTTTCAAAATCCCTTTCCTCATGTTTTTTTTTGTTTTCACTGAACCAAAGCTTCTTGGGAAAGCCGTTATGCACTCTATTTACTGAACGAAGGCTTTTCGGCAATGCTTACTCATACAACATTCATGGGAAAAGCAAACTTTTATGTACATAGCCTACAAAATAATATTGCAAATATTGCAGCGCACGTCAACGCACGTGCCACCGCATCTCACGGTTATCACCGCTCATTATGTAGAGCCTCCTTGGCCAAGCGTGCAGCAGAAAAAGAATGAAGACGAAAGAAAGAATGAAAGACATGTTAACCCGTTAGAGGAATAGTGCAAGACTGTCCCAGATACCTTGCTGTCGACCTAAACCTTGAGCACGCTCATTAGCAGCCTTACGTGTGTTTCTATCAAAAAATGTATTCAGGCATAAATGTTTTCCTGTTTTGACAATGCATTTTCATGGAACTTCAAGTTTTTAAAGTACAGACAGATATGAAGGATTAAAATTAAAAAAAGGAACGTTAAAGTTTTTTTACTAAGTTACAAGAAGAAAAAGGAAATCGTTCAGCGATTTATGACAGCCGAGAGAGCGGACACGCAGGTGACCTTACACATCCAAGAATTGATGTCTGTCTCAAATGTCTGCTAGTGTTACATCGGGGCTCTGTAGCCACCACCGCTTAAACAAGTTGAGCTCACAATTACGGCTTTAGAACTCCGAAACAAGATGTCTACGACGTCTACCCGGCTCTGCAATTGCTTCCAGTGCAAGAACTTATTGAAAACATGGCCTTCGAGACTAGCTGCTGTTGCCTAGAAAGAGGTGTAGCTACGGCGTACAGCTGAATATCACCTAGTAACCGATAAACATGAGCGCGTCGCGGGGAGGAAACATGATGAAAGCAACATATAATTTTTATCGACGCTTTACGACAGAAATAGCTTCATAAGTAATATTTTCCTGTTTCTGATGCTGCGCTGCCCATATACTCATATTAGAATACACAAGCCTAGTAGGTAAGAATGTGGCGTGGCTTTCATGTAATATCCTACTTATATTAGAGTCGAAAAGCGGTGTTTTAATGGCTGTAAGCGGGGAGGCACAACACTAATTTGCCAGATATTATTTATTGCTCTAAAACCAAATGGATTTTCCTGTGCACAAACAATCCCATAATCACAAGTGCATATTTATGATATATTTGCTTGGTTTGATCGGATATTTTTTTTTTCAGGTAGTATTCCGATGGCAAAATTCCAACTTATTTTAAACATTGTGGTTATATGCCAGATTCCCCTATTTGGTAAGTGCGCCTGCTTATAAGATAGCGCATGGTTCTAACATAATTGGGATAAAAATTACAATGAACTGAGGAAAATTACATGCATGTGGACCGTAAGTGCCTGATGGTTGGCGCAGCGGCCAGTTTGCACGCTGCGCAACCTGTTTGTATGGGAACGAACTTATCCAGTGAAACAACAATCGGTACCTAAATATCCTTCAGGGCAAAAAAGTATACATATTAGAAAGCCTAATTATTTCAATAAATCAAGGTCTTCTGTCCGTTCATTCTCAATGTTGTTTAGGTGTGCTAGTTTATACCATGATCCCCACTTCTTTTGCGTCTAAACGGACCTATAATACATTTTATTTTTGCCATACACGTTTATATCTCTACTTCTATTGATTCAATTCGGTTACATAAAAATAATAGTTGTCTCATAGAACAGTGTAGTGCCAAGTAGACGACGATATAAGAATGCCAGAAATATATATGGGACCTGCGCCTTTTGCTGGTGGGTCTGCAGTTCTTGTATAATAATAATAAAAATTCCTATCCCTAGAGAATCTCCGCTGATGTCCTATGACGCCGGCGCTTCACCACTACTGTTCCACATTGGTTTCCTCTATCTTAATAAAAAGGAAATACTTCTATTTGTTTTTTGCTTTGCCTTTCTATTTCTCTCCACAGCCTTGCCCCCTTCTCACAGCGTGCGTTGGTGGCGTGGCGATACGTTAATTCGTCACACGTACTTAAGCGTCGTTGATAAAGCACATTTGCGCGCCCGATTTTCTTATCAGCTATCAGCAAAAAATGATGAGCTTGGCTGCAGCAGAGGTTGCTACTCACGTGGTTTTCAGTTAACGCTCAATAGTGCAGAGCAATAAACTGTTCAGTATTGCGTCACTTGATATTGTCACTAGCAGTGACGATGAAGAAGGCAGCGAAACTGTGATTGATGAAACTAGCCTTTTATTAGACGAACCTTTGCCCTCAAAAATTATGCTACAGCGAAAGAACGATAGCAGCGAACACAGTCCGCGATCGTCGAAATCTGATCTACCGGTCCAGCGCGTCGGACATTATACACGAGCCATTGAACCGAGCCGTGTTTTCCAGAAAGTTCTACACCATTCACGTCACGCATACACGCAATCAGATTACACAAGTTTTGGTCATAACATACCGCAGATAGAACCATTGATAACATTCCAGAAACTTCTGATGCATGCAGGCACGTCCCGAGCTAGGTGATATAATTTGTTGGCCGGTGAAGAGAGATCACACAAAAAAATATAAACAAGTCCACGTGTCAATGCTCCCCTATGAAAAACATCGACCCGATGCTACACACATAACAGGACAGCGAAACACAAAGTGACAGTTATCAAAGAAACAAAGCCCAAAGTAACACAGCCCAATAAAAACAAGAAAGTACAAAGGTCAGCTAGGCAAAGTTACAAAGCTCATCCGCACTCGCAGAACGGCCTAAGTCGTGCAACGTGCCCTATTTCAGGTCGTGAGCGGCGCCGCTGTGATAGTGAAATGCCGTCTGGTATGACCTCATATTCGAGTGCGCGAATGCGTCGGATGACCTTGTAGCGTTCGAAGTAACGGCGTAAAAGCTTCTCGTTAAGTCATTGTCGGCGTATTCAGGTCCAAACACAAACACAGTCGCCGGGCTGGCACTCGGCGTAGTGTCGCCGAAGGTTGTAGTGCCGGCTATCGGTCCTCTGTTGGTTCTTGAGCCGCATACGGGCGAGCTGCCGGCATTCTTCGGCGCGCTGAAAATAAGTGGAGACGTCAAGATTCTCTTCGTCGAAGACGTGCAGCAGCATGGAGTTGAGAGTCGTTGACCAACAAATCCATCCCGATCTGCTGAAATGGTCGGAAAGGAGGCTCGATCGGCTGCAGAAATCGTACTGCACTTATCGGTGGTGTCTTGTGCCGCTGGCACTCTCGGCATGTCTTGATGTAACGGGCAACGTCGGCGCTCAGGCGCTGCCAGTAATACCTTTCCTATAACCTCGATAGCGTCCTGGAAAACCCTAGATGTCCAGCGGTCGGATCGTCATTTAGGGCATATAGTACTTTCGGACGCAGCGCTGAGAGAACAATAAGACGGTAGTTGGCACGGATTGGTGAGAGAGAGAGAGAAACTTTATTTGGTTCCTTCAAGGATTTAGCGTCTCGAGGTCTCGGTCGTCTTGGGCGCCGGCGACTTGGAGCCTCTTCCGGCAAGGGTGGGCCCCTATTCCAGGGCTCCACTGAGCCTAGCTACCTCACTAGCGTGCTGCACTAAGGCCCTTTGGGCCGTGAGCTCGCAGCTGGTAAGCCGACTCTCCCATTGCTCCGCACTCGGATTATTGTGTTGGTGGAATGATTTATTGTGTTTACATTCCCATGTGACATGATATAGTGTGGGTGTGGCCCCACACTATGGGCAGGTGTCTCTGTATTGTGTTGGGTACATTTTGTTTAGGATGTATAAATTTGGGAAGGAGTTTGTCTGCAATCTGCGCCAACTCGTTGCTTCCTCCTGCGTTAGAGCTTTGTGCGGTGGGGGATATTTGGCTCTCGTCCCTCTGTATAAGTTTAAGATTTCTGTGTAACCTCCTTCACAAGCGTGTGGGTGATACTCCGGGGCGCGCGACTGCTCTGCTCGGAACGTTGTCTCTCGAGCTAGGCTGTCTGCCCTTTCGTTACCCTCTATGCCTGCGTGGGCCGGAATCCAAATTAACTTGTGTGTAACATTCCTCTCGGCGAAGTTGGCTCCGCCAAGAATTCTGAGGGCGGCTTTGCTAATCCTGCCCCTCGTGTAATTTCTGCACGCTTCCTTCGAGTCTGTTAAGATGTTTAGAGGCCTGCCTGTCCTATATCCTTCTACTGCCGCCAGCGCCACGGCAATTTCTTCGGCCTCCGCTGTGTCGGCTGCCTTTGCCGTCGCACATGTGATCAGATTTCCGTCGCCGTCCACCACCACCGCCGTGGCCGTGCGCTTCCCTTCTCGCGGGTACGTGGCAGCATCCGTGTACACCGTGTTCTCTAGTAGCGCTAGTGTCTTTTCCACGTATTCGGCTCGCGCCTGCCTTCTGCTCTCGTGGAGGTTGGGGTCCATGTTCTTAGTCACTGGCCTAACGCTTATTGTTTTTCTTAAGCAGTCGGGCACGTCTGCGTATCTATCCACGTGTCCGCTCGTGTCCCGTCCCAGCCTAGTCAGGAGCGCTCTCCCTGCAGGGGTGCTTTTGAGTCTGGCGTTTTGCGTTTCAAGCAGGGCTTCCGCCAGTTCGCTGAAAGTGTTGCCGATGCCCAGTTGGAGCAGTTTTTCGTTTGACGTGTTTTTTGGCAGATGGAGAGCCGTCTTGTATGCTGGTGAGAAGTTCGTTACAAATAGATTGTGTTGAAGCGAGAACGAAGACAAATATCGCCTAAGTGCCGTAGGCACAGTGTCATTGTTCCCTTCCAAATACTCGACGAAGCTTTTCATCCCCGGGTCTGCTCGTTGCTGTTCAGCGAAGTGTTTTCCGCCTAAGAGGCCAAGGAAGGCGTCGTCCTCCTCATCTTGCAGCGGCGGGTCAATGGGAGCACGTGATAGGCCATCAGCATCAGAGTGTTTTCGTCCGGACTAGGAGATTACTGTGATGTCATATTGTTGCAGTATGAGGCTCCACCACGCGAGGCGTCCTGAAGGGTCCTTTAAATTTGCAAGCGAACACAATGTGTGATGGTCGCTGACGACGTTGAACGGCCTCCTATATAGGTAAGGGCGGAATTTTGCTGTTGTCCAAATGATGGCGAGGCATTCCTTTTCGGTCGTAGAGTAACTGCCTTCCGCATTTGACCACAACCGGCTAGCGTAAGCTATCACCTGTTCAAGTTCGTCTTTCCTCTGGACTATAACAGCACCGAGTCCTAGCCTACTGTCTTCAGTGTGGATTTCTGTTTCGGCCTCCTCGTCGAAGTGCGGAAGTACTGGTGGCGACTTTGTGCGTCATTTATGTTCTTGAAATATGTCGGCCTGCAGCGCTTCCCACTTGAACTAGACATCACATTTAGTTAGATATGTCAGCAGCTGAAGGATTGCAAGAAAAGTCATTGACAAAGTGCTGTAGTAGGCACACATGCCAAGGATTCTACGCACTGCCTTCTTGTCGATGGGCTTCTGAAACTTTGCGATGGTAGCCTTCTTCTGCTTGTCGCGCTGGACTCCAGATTTGCTGATCACGTGGCCCAGGAACAGAAGCTCATCGTGAGCGAAGCGGCACTTTTCGGGCTTCAGGGTGACCCCTGATGACTTGATGGCCTCTAGTACTGTCGAAAGTCGCCTAAGGTGATCGTCGAAATTTCAGGCGGAGATGACGACGCCATCCAAATAAACAAGACAAGTCCTGCCATTTCAGTCCTGCTAACAATGTGCCCATGACGCGCTGGAACGTTGCAGGCGCGAGCACGGTCCGAATGGCATGACCTTGATCTTGTAGAGGCCGTGTGGCGTGATGAAGGCGGTGTCTTCGCGATCTCTCTCTTTGACGTCTATGAGCCAGATTTGAGATGTATCGACAAGAAGTAGTTCACATTACAGAGCCGATCCAATGCGTTGTCTATCCGTGGGAAGGGGGTATACGTCCTTCTTAGTGTTCATGTTTTGTCAGCGACAATCGACGTAGAAACGTTGGGCTCAGTACTTTTCCTTCACCAAGAAAACAGGAGATGCCCACGGGCTTTTCGACGGCTGGATGATGTCGTCGCGCAGAATTTGGTACACTTGTTGTCTTATAACTTCATGTTCTTGCGTCGAAACTCGGTAAGGGTTCTGGCCTAGTGATCGAGCGCACTTTTTGGTTATTATACGATGCTTTGCAGCTGTTTGTCGAATCCTCTAATCTTCTAATCGTCAGTGAAGGCTTCTAAACTGTTGCTATTTACTCATGGGGAAACTTTGATTTATATAGAAGTCTTGTTGGGCTACTATGGTTGCCAGGGTAGATGCAGCAGAATCCCAGAGGGCAAGGACATTGCTGGTTTCCACAATTTCCTCGATGTACACGATTGTCGTGCGCTTGTTGATGTGCTTGAACTCCTGGCTGAAGCTTGTTAGCATTACTTCCGCTTTCCCTCCATGTAGTCGATGGATCCCTCTTGCGACGGAAATTCCATGGTTGGGCAGTAGGCGTTGGTCGCTCTCGATGGCGCCTTCTACATCGGTGGGTGTTTCGGTTCCGGCAGAAATAACATTGCTGGAGTGAGGTGGGATGCTCACTTGATCTTCGAGCATACTCAAGGCGTGGTGACTACGAGAGCTCTCCGGCTGTACCGCTTGATCTTCTGACAGCGTTATCGACTTTGACTTCAGGACGATAATTGCCCCGTGTTGGTTCAAGAAGTCCATGCAGAGAATGACGTCTCGTGAACATTCTTGGAGGTTAACGAAGGTAGTTTGGTATGTCCGGTCATGAGCGATAATCCTGCCGTACACATTCCAGTCGGCATTATTATATTTACTCCAGCGGTGCGAATTCGTGGGCCCTCCCATACAATCTTATCTTTCTTCGACTGGGTGGTTATGCGTCCACTCCTGACTGAGTAGTCGGCTCCTGTGTCCACAACGGCGGTGACTGCGTGGCCGTCGAGAAGCCAGTCGAGGTGCGTGGTTCATTGTGTTGTTTTGCCGGAATATCTTGGCATCGGATCACGGCGGCATCGTGTTGGCCTGAAGCGAGTACATCGCATCGTCAGGCCGTCTTTCGGCGGCGTATTCATTGTTTCCAGATTTCGGTGGGGCGGCGGCATCTCGTTGGTAAGTCGTCGAAACAAGCTTTTCAGCGTTTTCACCAGCGGCGGCGAATCTTCGTCAGTTCGACGAAGAGCAACTGCAGCTCCATCGGTTGCTACATTTAGGTTTCTGGATATGAGCTTGCAGACTGGCCCCGGGCTGGGTCAGTGTACGGTCGGTGTTGGGGGAACGGGTAGCTGCTGGGTAACGACAAACGGGACGGTCTTCATGGGCTCCAGAGATTGGTGGCTAGGTAGTCAGTGATATGGCGAGGCCGTTCACCTTGTTGCGGGAGCAGCGCGTTGATGGCGAACCCTCGACGTCCCAGGTCTAGGTATGGGCATCGGCGGTAGACGTGGCCCGCTTCTGCGTAGTGATAGCACAGCGGGCGGTGGTCGGGGGCACGCCATACATCTGCCTTGCTTGGGTAGTGGTGCATAATGGCAGACGTGCGAGCTCGTGTTGGTGGCGGTGGCAAACAGCCGAACTGCGTATTAAAGGGCCCTGGCGCGGGCGTAGCAGGGGACCTTGATGGGGGGCGACAGCGGCGTAGGTCATCGCTTCCGGTACGGGAGGCGGCAATTGGGGCTGCACTTCGTAAACGCCCAGTGACCGTCGAATTTCGTCCTTGACCATGTCAATGGCCGAGGACACCTGAGGCTGAGTTAGCCGCGTTATTCCTGGTCGTATCAGGCAGATGTATCAGGGCAGTCCTTGCAACCTATGTCTAGCTCGCCCGTCGCTGGACGTTGGTGTTCTCTTCAGGTTTCGGTTTTGGATAGCGGCTTTGCAGGATGTTCGGCACATGAACGTTAAGCACCTCCACCAGATGTCACGCAGTAGTGATGGTGAAGAAGGCAGCAGAACTGTGTTTGACGAAACTAGCGATTATTGCGCGAACCTTTGCCCTCAAAATGCAGGCTGCAGACAAAGAACAGCAAAAGTGGCGAACACAGTCGGCGATCGTTGAAATCTCTCATGTGCCGATCAAGGGCGTCGGCTTTTATACACGCGGCTTCGAACGCTCTAGAGTAATTGCTGGCACCCGCATGTTTTCTAGAAAGTTCCATAGCATGCACGTCTTGCATACATGCAGTCAGATTGCACAATATTCAATGACAACAGACAGCGGAAAGAACCATCGATAACATTCCTGAAACTTCCGACACCTGCAAGCGCATCCCGCGCTGAGCGATAACATTTGATAGTCGGTTCCACCCGAAAAAGATGAAGAAGTCCACATGTCAATATACAACACTCGGTGCTACTGTTACTTGACCCGATTTCCCTGTTTCTTAAATTCATGATTTCGTTTTCTTTTCTTTTTTTCAATGACGCATTACCAATTTCACTGGTACACGACAAATGCTCGTCTCCTCTCGCTTTTACCTTCCTCCCTGCCTATCCAGTTTTATACTATCAAGTTCTTCAGACTGCTTATAGGCAAACATTGACTAACGGTTTAACTAATTGTTGCAAAAAAAAACTCTGCCGGACCGGAGGATACAAGACAAAGCGCTGAATAATATATATAGTAAACCATAACCAGGGCTACCAATAAAATCGGGCAAGTAAGATGAGGGCACCCAGCCCTTCGATTTCATCCCCCACTTTCACGCTTTCTGCTAGCACAATTGAGTGCCATGTGATAACGTGACTTCTTTAACCAATAACACAAATAAAGAATAGTGCTCCAGAAATTTATGTTTGCGAATAGGTATCCGCAGTAGAAGGTGGAGACCTATCTAGGTAGTTTGTACTTTTCGGATGATCAGAAAAGCCGGTAAAATTACAAAGGAGATTAATGTGTTTGTCTTGCGCCATGATTACCTAGACACATCGGCCAGAGTAAGATTACAGTAACGTTGGCAATTAGCGTACAAAAGATGCTCACTATACTACTTTGCTGAGTGCTTTGATTAGGTGAAACATAGCATGAATAACTACGCTGCCTGGAGAATAGATATAAGGCAGACGTGGAATATGAAAATATGCAGAATATAACTATGGGGTTGAATACATCGATGAAGATGAATGTGGAGAAATCTTTCCAATACCATTCATACCTTGCATGATGACAATTTTAGTATATTTTCCGCATTTGCAGGTTTAACGCGTGAACTGCTGGCCAACTTGCCAAGCGGGTGCCCTGACGTAAGTGTACTGTAGAAAATTGTGTTAGATATTGTGTATCTGACGGTTGGGCTGTGAATTGTAAGGACTATGTTGTGCATAAAAACAGTGAAATAGTGGTGTATGTAGTCTGCGACAGTAGGCTAAGCGTAGTACTTAAAAACTTCATGCTGTAACTCCTCTGGTAGTTGTCTTAAGTATGCATAATCATTATACCCCTTGTTCTCCTTCATGCAGACTGGTGCCATTACCAATGTTAGGAAATTTAATCTGATCAGTATAAATCTTTATCAACCATCATCGGATGTTATAACCCTTATCGGACTTGACCAGAACCTTATCATCCTTCATCCATTGGTATTGTTACGTTTGGAAAGCCCCAGCCAAAAGAGAGCGTACACTATAATTACACTGGAGCCAGACCACCAGGCAGGCACACTCGCGCCGAGAGGCCACACACCTCATCGTATTTTCTGCGTCGGCTCGTCTATTGAGCAGCTGTTGGTGGTATCGCAATATTATCCCCCGGCAGCAAAAGCTCCATGCCGGTGCTGTTAAAGATCTAAGGTGCGTGGAGAGCTGTAGGGTGTGAGTCACGTGACGTGAACAATGCCACTGGTTGTCACAACGGAGGACGTAGTGGGAGAGGATAAAATAATTTCATAGGTGAGATCGGTAACTTGACGGAGCACTAAATTTGGGCCTGCGTAACGGAAGAGCAGTTTTTCATGCAGGCTAACTTTAGGAATTGGCGACAAAAGCACCGCGCGGGTTCCGGCGGAAAAATAGCCATCACAGTCGTAACGGTGATCTGTTTGTCTTGATACATTTGCAGACGAGCGCGTGCAAGTTGGTGAGCATGACCAGCACGGGTGATAGCGTCAGGGGCATAATTACTAGTTGAAGCTACGGCGGAGGGAGGCATTGTATCTATTGGTAGCGTCAGTTCCCGCCCACACAAAATGTAGAATGGGGTAACCAGCAATTTCAAGACGGGAAGAGTTGTAAGCAAATGTAATTTAGGGTAGAGAAAGGCCTAGTGATGGGTGGTCGGCTGAGGGGTATTTCGATAGCATCCCTGTAAAGGTTCGGTTGAAATGCTCAGTGAGGCCGTTCCTTTGTCGATTGTAGGGGATGGTAAGTGTGTGCTCAATAAAACAGACATGCATGATGTCGTCAATGACTTAGGACAAAAACGTATGGTCACGGTCTGTGAGCATTTGATGCGGAACACCATGCATTAAAATGATACCGTGTAAGAGAAAATTCACAACATCAACTGCGGAAATGGTCAGACGAGCGTGCGTTATGGCGTAGCGGGTCGCGGTACCGCCACAATGGCAACCCATTTGTTCCCATATGTATATTCCGGAAAGGGACCGAGAACGGCTAAGCTGTCACGACCGCAGGGGCCGCCCGGGATTTCGATTAGCGCTGTAGGTAACCACGGGCGGAGAGCTCGAATGATTTCTTGTGTCGGTGGCATACGTCCCAAGTGGTGGTGCAACCTCGTACGAAACAGGCAAACGCCCGGTCAGAAAAAAACGACGGCACACTTGATCGTAGGTCTGAGATTCGCCGAGGTGTCCCGCGGCTGGTGCCTTGTGAAGCTCTTATGGAACGTTAGAGCGGAGGTGATTAGGTATCAGAAGTATAATATCAGAGCCGTATGGATGAAAATTACAATGGTAGAAAGTACCGTCTAGGAGAATTGGATCCGCCGGAGAATATTCAAAAGCGTCGATGAGTGCTTTAATGCACGCGCCGCGACGTTGCTCGTTGCCGATATAAAGGAGCTGTGATATTGAAAAAAACACAAGCAGCACTGTCAGTATTTGAGTGCTGAGAGCCGTCCACAGGGTAACGCGACTAGCTGTCAGAGTCTTGGTGCAAGCGGCCAGACTTGTACACCACGGAATATAAAAACCCTTGGAGCCTCAAAGCTCATCGACCAAGCGGGCCTGGAGTAAAAGATCTTTATTATTATTATTTGAATGGCGAGAGCAGTGTGGGAGGAACCCTATGTCCAGGGTCCCTAAGATGACTCCAGCGATGTTTCGAGCGCGTTGTATCACAGCTTGGAGGACCTCGGGAGATCCGTCGCGGAGGGCATCGTCCCACAGCTCTTTGTTGCGTAGGGGGTAAAGGAGAGTTTGCAAGGGAGGAAAGAGGTTTGCAGTGCACTCAATCGTGACGTAGAAGATTGTGGGCGAGCTGCCACAACGATCTGCATAACAATGCTGGAAGCATTTATTGAGAGAGACAAGACTTGGGAAAGTTAAGGTTTGCAATTGGCGTAACGCCATTGCTTCCTCCCGCGAGAAGGACGGCGGTGGTGCGGCGTGGGTGCGACGAATGCGTGTATAATGACGGAGTATGTCTTTTTAACGGAGCAAGGGATCCCTCCACTCAGAACTAGTCACCTCACCACGCCGAGTCGCCCGGAGGGAAATTTGTCGGGCAACCGTATGTGCGCTTTCGTTACCCGTCAGCGAGGTATGACCAGGAGTCCAGAGTAAGTCGATGCGGGGAGGTGTGTTTGGTGTATTTTGCGCGATCTGTTTGAGAATTTGGTGCGCTGCTCTCGGGATGCCCTGTCCTGATAGGAACGCCCGGCATGCCTGTTGCGAGTCCGTCAATTTATACACTTCCTCAGGAACATGGATGACGTATCGAATTGCAAGAGCAACACCGAGAATTTCTGCGTAAGCGGCATTTGTTCCGCGCATTGCAGCAGAGTCTCTCAGGGATTCGGTGTCATCCAAAACTACCGAGGTATAGCCCTCTTGAGTGCGTGATGTGTCCGTGTATAAAGTATGTTTCCGGGATGTTTGCAAGCATGAGGCCAATGCATCGTACACGGGCTTTGGGCCCCCCTTTGTCATGCTCGGGTGCATATTACGTGGCAATGGATGAATACTTAGTGCTTGGCGTATCGCTGACGACAAGATCGTTGGACGGGTTTCAGACTGAAGGCGTGGGACAGGGTATCTTAGCCGTGTCAGAAGATGGCGGCCAGTAGGAGTGAGTACGAAGCGCTGGCGATGGCTGACCCAATGTGCCTCTAGCAGCTCGCCCAGTGTGTTATGTGTCCCTAAGTTAAGGAGACGGTATGTGGAAGCATAGTTCGGGACGCCATGCGCAAGCTTCGTCGCTTTACGAATCATTGCGTCTATGCGAAGTTGTTGCGCTGGGGTCAACCGCTGAAATGGGAGATGGTATATGTAAGGCGGCTGATCACGCATGCCTCCACCAAGCGCAGCAGGTCCTCTTCTCGATGGCCCGAGCGCCTGTTGGAGACCCCACGGATCATGGCCAGAATTTGCTCAATCTGTCTGTATAGAAGGGAAACAGTGTAGCTTGACCTGCCACCCGCTTGGACGTGTAGGCCAAGGATACAAGCACGATTAACCGGTGGTATCGGTGTGCCGTCCACGTTCACAGTGATAGGGGGAGTACAGGAATGGCTCCGGCGGCGAATGATTATGAGCTCCGACTTTTCCGGAGCACATCTTGAGCCGCATTTTCTCGCGTACTCGGAAACTGTATCGACTGCTTGCTGCAGTCGGTCCTGAATGGCTCAGTCGGAAACCCGTGTCGACGAGATATTAATGCCGTCCGCATAAATAGCGTGGGCGACATCAGGGATCTGATCGAGTAGCCGGGGGAGCCCTGCGAGCGCGATATTGAACAGTGAAGGGAAAAGAACTGAGCCCTGGGGCGTCCCACGTCCTAGAAGGCGAATCGTACCGGATCGATGCGGTCTCATTCCTACGGTGGCTGTGCGATCTCGAAGAAATGCGCGGATATAGTTGTACATACGAATTCCACATTGTGAATGTGCAACATTGCGAAGGATAAGGCCATGTTCAACATTATCGAATACCCCTTTTATGTCTAAGGCGATGAGTGCTGTCGTGTGGGCGGATGACGGAGGTCCAATGGCTTCCTCCCGTAATTGTAAAAGCACATCTTTGGCAGACCGATGAGCCCGATATCCGAATTGATGGTTAGAAAAGAATGATTTTTCTTCGAGGAAGGGCTGCAGACGCCGCAAGAGTACATGCCCCATGAGCTTACCAATGCAGGATGTAAGAGAGATGGGTCGTAAGTTTTCAACCTTAACAGGCTTGCCCTGTTTGGGGATCAGTGTGATGTCGGCGAGTCGCCATGCTTGGCGAAGCATGCCCTTCAGCCAGCAATCATTGCAGATATCGGTGACGTGGTTAATATCCGCGTCACTGAGGTTACGAAGGGTGGCGAATCGGATGGGGTCGGCTCCCTGTGCTGTGTTGCTGCGTAGGTCTTGTAGGACCACCCGCACCTCGTCAGATGTGATGTCTGCATCGAACAGTTCGTTCGCCTCGCCTACATAAGGATAGTCAGGGTACCGCGGCGGCGGGCCTGTGGGTATGAAATGCTTCTCTAGCTCTCTGAGGAGGGTCGAGACATCCTCCCTGTACTCGTGCATTAGGAGGTGCAGCTGTTGAAATGTTTTTCCCTTTGTTGTGGTGGGATCTGTGAGTGAGCGAAGGATTGACCACGTTTTTGCTGTGCTCAATGTGCCTGACAGGCGATCGCGAAATCCTCGCCAGTTATTCCTCGTAAGGATTTCTGCACACTCCTGAGTTTCCCGTGTAATTTGATATATACGTTTTCTAAGTTTGCGGTTGAGGCGTTGTCGTTTCCATCGTCGTGTCAACCCTCTGCGGGTGTTCCAAAGATGAAGTAAATGCGGGTCTAAGTCTGGTGTCTCGGTTGTGGTGCGCAGTGTGCTCGTGGTGGCCTCTAGATCTTGTGCGAGTTAGTCAAGCCAGCGTTCGCACCCTTGGCGCTCATGTGGGTCCTGGCGACATTGCCTGAATTTGCCCAATCCATTATACGCACATTTCGCTCGGGCCTGCGCGCACCCCGTAATGACAAGGTGGTCGCTACAATGTAGTGGTCACTACCAAGGTGCTCCTCAAAAGGCCCGTGCGCAACGACTGGGCCAGAATTGCACACGAAGGTAAGGTCAGGACAGGTGTCACGAGATACGCTGTTGCCCATCCGAGTTGGGTGCTCTGCGTCGGTAAGCAGTGTGTATTTCATGTTACAGATGGCATTCCTTAAGCGGGTCCCTTTGGCCTACGATATAACGTAAGCCCATGCAGTATGCGGAGCGTTAAAATCGCCAGCCACCGCAGAAACCCATCCAAACCTACCAAATTCTGTTAATAGGTGCTGAAAACAGTGTGTTCGCGAACGTGGGGAACTGTATGCATTGATTATAAACAGACTCTCGCTGCGTTTACCTTGCGTAATTATTTCCAATATTTAATGAGGAATGTAAATGTTAGTGGTATGCATGCGACATGTAACATGTTTCAAAACTATGGCTACCACAAGAAGAGAGACACCCGAGAGCGTGCTGTAGCCTGATAAAGAAAGGGTGCAATTGACTTCCTGTTAGAGGATGACATCGGGAGGGTTCGTGGATTTGGCGATATACTGCTGTAGGGAACCTCGTTTTCGGCGGAATCCCCTACAATTCCACTGCCACACCACAAGTTGCTCCGCGTTACGCGGCGCCATCATCATCACGAGAGATAACAGGCGGTCGTGCATAGGGATGCGGGCGCCGGGTGCCCACATTTGAAGCTTGCGGCCGAGAGCCTTCGTCGGAATACGCGCTTTCGTTGTTACCGCTAAGCTCAGGAACTTGCATGCGTGTGAAAGTGCACTCTATACATGATTTCACCTGCTCCGCAATCCCTATTTGAAGGGCCACCATTTGGCGTTCTATCCTGTCCAGAGCCGCCTGCATACTAGTGCTCATGTCTGCCACCAGCGCGTCCATTTGTTTTTGCAGGCGCCCACAGCGCGCCTCCATGTCACGACGTAGGCAGGCTATTTCTATTAGAGGATCGGGATTTGGTAACGAATCCGTAATAGGGGAAGGGGTAGGGGGAGATATACAGGGCGGAGCGAGCTGTGGCGGACCCTCGCCCGAGCTACCTCCCGAGGCGCCTCCATTACTGTTTTCTTCTCCGGGGTCCGCTGCATCCCTGAAGAGACCAGGGTCACCTTGGCTGGGGCGTTGGTCTGAAGGGCCTTCTTGTAGGGTTGTTGGGAAGATGGGGAAGGAGGGCGCTTCGCTGGAAGGCGCGCCGATGCCTCGCGGGATCGGGACCGAGACGAACTTGCGACGGGATCTGGAACGGGTCTCCGACCGGACTTTTCTGGTCTCCTTCGATGGGGTGCGCGACGTTCGGGTCTCCGCCGTATCTGTGGTAGTGGTCTTGTCACTAGAGGGTTGGAGTTCACGCTGCTCTTTCTCGACAGCTTTCCGCACCCAAGCTTTGTTCAGTGTCTGCCTTGCACGCCGCGGGCAGTTTGGATCCGCTGTAGGGTGGGTGCCATGACAGCATCTGCAGTGTGGGGTGCACGGATGTGACGGGGTGGAGTTTTCAGTCCCGCACGTCGTGCAAATGACCACTTGCGGCGTAGGACAGCAATCAGCCGAATGGCTGAGCTTGTGACCTATCTTGCGAACCAGTTGGCGGGGTCGATGGGGGGTAGCAGCGGAGTTTAGCACCATAGAAACGCACGTAGCGAAGCACTTTAAGTCCTTCTAGTGTTACCAACGCTACGTTGGTTTGACCCATCATTCGTGCTTGAAGTATTTGAGTTCCAGGAGCCGCAAGCTCATCCACAAGCTTGGAAGACGGTGTACCCGGCAAAAGGCCAGGAACAATTCCCTTGCGTGAGTTGTTTGGGGCCGCAAAATATGTCGTGATGGGATAGACCCGCCCCTCGCTGTTGGGAGGGAAAATGGGATCGGCGGCCACTGCCGCGGTATCCACCTATCCACCTAGGGCGTCTTCGTTATTGTTGAGGAACGCGCGGCGGCGTTCTCCGTCCCCGATTGCGTCTTCTGCTCGTTGGAAAATGACATTGCGGTAGATAAATGCTCCATCGAAACAGAGCGGTGAATTGGCCGAAGGCCCTATGCACACCCGTTTAGAAAATGGGCCTCGGAAGAGCTGGTCGCTTGGCGCTCTTGGTTCATGGTGTAGAAAACACGCCAAGGCAGCTATGGCCCCGGCAGGGGCAGCCGCGTTGGAACTGCTTCAGAGCTGTAGAGGCGCGGGGAGCGGCAAGAAAGTCCCGGGAAGAAAAGGCGGTCGGTGGGAAATGGCGAGAAAGCCGCTTCCCATATGACTCCCGGTGAAAGCGGCCCGGGCAAGGGCGGTCAAGTGCGGTCGGTGAAGGTCGCGTAGTCTCGGTGGTTGAGGAGCGCGCCGACGACACGTCCGTTTACTTCGGCCGACCGATTGGAACTCCCCGGGCCTGGAGGATTCTTTAAGGTTGAGAGCTAGCATAGAGCATGATGGCCAGTTAGAACCGAGGAAGCAAGACGGTAGAGGTAGGGGTGGAACTGCACAATTACCCAGACAACAGCAAGGCACTCCCTTTTGGCAATAAAATATTTGCACTTCGATGGTGATAGGAATAGGCTTGTATGAGCAAGTACACGATCTTGGCCCCGCTCACGCTGGGCTAGGACAGCACGCACGCAACCGGCGCCATAGGGGCATCACGGTCGAAATGGGCAAGCATGGGTGGCGAGGTGAAAAGCGGGACGAGAGGAGATATGGCGGCGGCTACTGCAGTACCCCGCGCGAACTGTACGCCTTTCTTAAAAAGATTAGTGATTGGTCTAGGAATTGCCGCCAAATTTTGAACAAAGCGACAAAAGCACGAGCACAGTCCTGCAAAATTTCGAGCGTTTACCGCTGTATTCGGAACTGGAAAGTCATGGATAGCGCAAGTTTTGTCGGGAGTAGGCTGTTCTCCGGCAGCGTCGGCGGACTGGGCCAAGACCCGTAATTCGGCCGTGGGCAAGACGTCATTTTGACGCGTGGAGTTGCAGCTTCACCATCCGAAATACATCAAGTATGGTTGCTAGACCCTCAAGTTGAGTGTCCAATGTTGGCGAGAAGACAATGACATTGTAGAGATCATGGAAACATGTGTACCGTTTAAAACATCGGAGCAAGGAAACCATCATACGCTCAAATGTGGCTGGAGTAGGGCATAATCTAAATGGCGTCAATTTAAATTGATATAGGCCATCGGACGTTATCAACGAGGTCTTTTCTCTGACGATATCGCCAACAGCGATCTGCCAGCATGCAGAAGGGAGATATATAGAAGACAAATAGCTGGAGCCGTGGAGGTAGTCAAGGGCGTCGTGTATACGTGGGAGCGGCTAAACGTCTAAGCAACTTTGGAGAGGTGACGGTAATCTACACAGAAGCGCCATGTGGCGTCCTTCTTAACCAACACCACAGGTGACGCCCAGGGACTCTAAAAAGGCTCAATTCTGTTTTTATTAAGCATTATCTTTACTTCACTTTCAATTTTTCGGAGTTTCGGCGCAGACACTCGATATGGTCGTCGCTAAAGGGGCGCAGCATGGCAAGTATGAATGCGATGCTTGACCACGAGCGCCAGGCCTAAAAAGCGATCGTCGAAGTCGAAAATGTCTCGACAGTACAAAAAACTGTGCAAAGGTCCTCAGGTTGCGTAAAGGACAGGTCCGCCGCAACCATTTTCTTTATGTTGGGATCGACGTTCGGCGCTGGCTGAGAGGCCTGCTAAGCTCGGATGATTCATCAGTTATCAGTATTTACCCACTCTTCCACTGTTTATCTGTCTGGGTTGGGCGACGTGAAGCGCATGAGCCCCCAGTGACCAGTGACATTTCCGTCTGCGAAGGAACGCCCTAATGAAAGGCGCATTCCGCGACCACCGAAATGCATCGGGGATTTGGCGTGCTTTACAATAAATTTGCGCAAAATCGGAATTTTCGTGGTGTTTAAAATACTCCAAGTCGGCTCTACATGTTGTCTTGAAGATGGTTTTTATTCCACCATCACCAGATACTTCAACAAAGCCTTCATAGAAACTGTTCTACTTCGACATTTCTTTCTTACCACTGGCATTTATGTAATTCCGATATATTTACCTCCTGAAACCGTGGGTGCTTAGCAAAATTGATAAGGTATTTGACTTCTGTGCAGGAGCTCGTAGGTTCGAAGCGCGCCAACGCCAATGTTTTTTTCCTTTTCGAATAAATTTTGTTTGATACACTAATTTCCTTACAGTGACCTGAATACCTACGAAGGTAGCAAGGCTGCCCCTCCTATTCCTTGCCCACCACATACTGCGCACCCACTCTCACCAGAAAGCTCAACAGCTTCCCCCCAAAAGGCGAAGCAGTGATCGCGACAGCAAATCATTAAGCCGCTTTACGATGTAAGGCTAGTCGTTTTAGCAACTGCATAAAGCACTGTAAGGATTCGCTTAACAGCTGAATAAGAAGCACGTTCTCACGCGAACATAGATAAACACGAGCACACCTCGCTCACCGAATGGGGATACTCACTGTGAAAACCCTGACGTGATTAAGGCTTTTCGGTTAAACGCAAACTAGGCGTGCGCTAACATAACACGCAGGAAGCCACCACCTCGAGTTGGCTGCCCTTCGAACCCAGCGCAGATTTCCTCCAAAATAGGGCGCACACTGACCGAGCTTTGCGGCTGCACCACGAATAGAAGAGGTGCCTAGTAACCTGAACTTTCCCCCTACCCGCCTATTGAGCGCACATCTCCCCGCTCACCCGCCCCATTCCGTGCGTGAGAAGACGGCGATCACCCACTACGTCATCCTCTTTGGCGAGTGCGGAAAGACACCACCGTGTAAAACCACCAACCTTCTTCGTTCATCCTCGAAAGCTTTCGCGGGCACTTATAGCATAGGGCACGAGGTCGCGGAGCTATCGCACTTGGTCTTTTACAGTGGAGCTGTTAAAACCTCGCTGGGCTTCTCATTGCGTCCGCAGCTTCGGGGAGTTCCAATCGGTCGGCCGAAGTGAAAGGACGTGTCGTCGACGCGCTCCGCAACCACCGAGACTACGCGACCTTCACCGACCGCCCTTGACCGCCCTTGCCCGGGCCGCTTTCGCAGGGAGTCATATGGGAAGCGGCTTTCTCGCCGTTTCCCACCGACCGCCTTTTCCTCCCAGGCCTTTGTTGCCGCTCCCCGCGCCTCTACAGCTCTGAAGCAGTTCCAACGCGGCTGCCCCTGCCGGGCCCATAGCTGCCTTGGCGTGTTTTCTACACCATGAACCAAGAGCGCCAAGCGACCAGCTCTTCCGAGGCCCATGTTCTAAACGGGCGTGCAAAGGGCCTTCGGCCAATTCGCCGCTCTGTTTCGATGGAGCATTTATCTACCACAACGTCATTTTCCAACGAGCAGAAGACGGAATCGGCGACGCAGAACGCCGCCGCGCGTTCCTCAACAACAACGAAGACGCCCGAGGTGGATATCGTGGGAGTGGCCGCCGATCCCATCGTTGCCAATTTTCTCTCCCAACAGCGATAGGTGGACACTCCGACCCGGGAAAGGATGGAGGAAGATGCTGCCCCGAACATTTACGACGACAAAACTGACGACGACACAGGTGGCTGTTGGAAGACAGCCGTACATAAGCGACGCGTCCGTCGAACGCGCGCTAAGACGCAACCCTGCGAGAACATCTTGGGCATTCAGGACGCCTCCCAGCCTACCGTACGCAAGCGCATTCGGAATCAGAACCTGCCTCAACTTCCTTTGCACGATGAAAAGATAATTCTGCGGCCTCACGGAGGACTTTGTCTCGATAAGTGGACGCGCCCAGAAGTCGCCAGTGCTCTATGGAGTGCAGCCGGCTTGGCCACCGAGGGTCGTCAGGACATCATATTTCGACTGCGACCTCAGCAGAACTTGGCAATCATCAGCACACCCAAGTCACACGTAGCCGACGCATTGTACAAGGTGAGGGAGCCGAACCTTGGCCAGCGGGTCTATCCCATCACGACATATTTTGGAGCCCCAGACAACTCATGCAAGCGAATTGTTCCTGGCCTTTTGCCCGGTACACCGTCTTCCAAGCTAGTGGATGAGCTTGTGGGTCCTGAAACTCAAATACGTCAAGCACGAATGATGGGTCAAACCAACGTTGCGTTGGTAACATTTGAAGGACTTAAAGTGCCTCGCTACGTGCGTTTCTATAGTGCAGAACTCCGCTGCTACCCCCATCGACCCCGCCAACTGGTTTGTAAGATATGTCACAAGCTCGGCCATTGGGCTGATTACTGTCCTACGCCGCACGTGGTCATTCGCGCGACGTGCGGGACTGACAACCCCACCCCGTCACATCCGTGCACGCCACACTGCAGATCCTGTAACGGGACCCACCCTACAGCGGATCCAAACTGCCCGCGGCGTGCTAGGCAGGCACTGATGAAAGCTTGGGTGCGGAAAGCTCTCGAGAAAGAGCAGCGTGAACTCCAACCCTCCAGCGACCCGACCGCTACCACAGATATGGCGGAGACCCGAACGTCGCGCGCCCCAACGAAGGAGACCAGAAAAGTCCGGTCGGAGACCCTTTCGAGATCCCGTCGCAAGTGCAAGTCTCGGTCCCGATCCCGCGAGGCATCGGTGCGCCTCCCAGAGACTGCCTCCTTCCCCATCTTCCCAACAACCCTACAAGAAGGCCCTTCAGAGCAACACCCCAGCCAAGGTGACCCTGGTCCCTTCAGGGATGCAGTGGACCCCGGAGAAGAAAACAGCAATGGAGGCCCCTCGGGAGGTAGGTCGGGCGGGGGGACTCCCACAGCTCGCTCCGCCCCGTAAATCTCTCCCTACCCCTTCTCCTATTACCAATTCGTTACCAAATCCTGATCCCCTAATAGAAATAGCCCGCCTACGTCGTGACATGGAGGCGCGCTGTGAGCGCCTGCAAAAACAAATGGACGCGCTTGTGGCAGACATCAGCACTAGTATGCTGGCGGCTCTGGACAGGATAGAACGCCAAATGGTGGCCCTTCATATAGGGATTACGGAGCAAGTGAAATAATGTATAGAGTGCATTTTCACACGCATGCAAGTTCCTGAGTTAGCGGTAACAACGAAAGCGCGCATTCCGACGAAGGCTCTCGATCGCAACCTTCAAATGTGGGCACCCGGCGCCCGCATCCCTATGCACGACCGTGTGCTTCCTCTCGCGATAACGATGGCGCCGCGTAACACGGAGCAACTAGTGCTGTGGCAGTGGAATTATAAGGGATTCCGCCGAAAACGAAGTTCCCTACAGCAGTATATCGCCACATCCACGAACCCTCCCGATGTCATCCTCTTACAGGAAGTCAATTGCACCCCTTCTTTATCCGGCTACAGCACGCTCTCGGGTGTCTCTCCTCTTGTGGGAGCCTTATTCTCGAAACATGTTACATGTCGCATGCATACTACTAACATTGACATTCCTCACCCAAATATTGGAAATAATTACGCAAGGTAAACGCAGCGAGACTCTGTTTATACTCAATGCATACAGTTCCCCCCGTTCGCGAACGCACTGTTTTCAGCACCTACTAACAGAGTTTGGTAGGTTTGGACGGGTTTGTGTTGTGGCCGGCATCTTTAACGCTCCGCATACTGCATGGGGCTACGTTAAATCGGAGGCTGAAGGGACCCGCTTATGGAATGCCATCTGTAACATGAGATACACACTGCTTACCGACCCAGAGCACTCCACTCGGATGGGCAACAGCGTATCTCGTGACACCTGCCCTGACCTTACCTTCTTGCGCAATACTGGCCCAGTCGTTGGGCACGGGCCTTTGAGGAGCACCTTGGTAGTGACCACTACATTGTAGCGACGACCTTGTCATTACGGTGTGCGCGAAGGCCCGAGCGAAATGTGCGCATAATGGATTGTGCGAAATTCAGGGAACGTCGCCCGGACCCACCTGAGCGCCAAGGGTACGAACGCTGGCTTGACTCTCTCGCACAAGATCTAGAGGCCACCACGAGCACACTGCGCACCACAACCGAGACACCAGACTTAGACCCGCATTTACTTCATCTTTGGAACGCCAGCAGAGGGTTGACACGACGATGGAAACGACAACGCCTCAACCGCAAACTCAGGAAACGTAGAGATCAAATTACACGGGAATCTCAGGAGTATGCAGAGATCCTTACGAGGAATAACTGGCGAGGATTTCGCGATCGCCTCTCAGGCACATTGAGCACAGCAAAAACGTGGTCGATTCTTCGCTCACTCACAGATCCCACTACAACAAAGGAAAAAACATTTCAACAGCTGCACATCCTAAAGCACGAGTACAGGGACGATGTCTCGACCCTCCTCAGAGAGCTAGAGAAGCATTTCATACCCACATACCCGCCGCCGCGGTACCCTGACTATCCTTATGTAGGCGAGGCGAACGAACTGTTCGATGCAGACATCACATCTGACGAGGTGCGGGTGGTCCTACAAGACCTACACCGCAACACGGCACAGGGAGCCGACCACTTCCGATTCGTCACCCTCGGTAACCTCAGTGACGCGGATATCATCCACCTCACCCACGTCTGCAATGATTGCTGGCTCAAGGGCATGCTTCCCCAAGCATGGCGACACACCGACATCACACTGATGCCCAAACCGGGCAAGCCTGTTAAGGTTGAAAACTTACGACCCATCTGCCTTACATCCTGCATTGGTAAGCTCATGGAGCATGTACTCTTGCGGCATCTGCAGCCCTTCCTCGAAGAAAAATCATTCTTTTCTGACTCTCAATTCGGATATCGGGCTCATCTGTCTGCCAAAGATGTGCTTTTACAATTCCGGGAGGAAGTAATAGGACCTCCGTCGTCCGTCCAAACGAGAGCACTCATCGCCTTAGACCTAAAAGGGGCATTCCATAATGTTGAACATGACCTCATCCTTCACAATGTTTCACATTCACACTGTGAAATTCGTATGTACAACTATATCCGCGCATTTCTTCGAGATCGCACAGACACCGTAGGAATGAGACCGCATCGATCAGGTACGATTCGCCTTCTAGGACGTGGGACACCCCAGGGCTCAGTTCTTCCCCCTACACTATTCAATATCGCGCTACTCCCCCGGCTACTCGACCAGATCCCTGTTGTCGCCCACGCTATTTATGCGGACGTCATTACTATCTGGTCGACACGGGGTTCCGACGGAGTCATCCAGGACCGACTGCAGCAAGCAGTCGATACAGTTTCTGAGTAGGCGAGAAAATGCGGCTTAAGATGTGCTCCGGAAAAGTCGGAGCTACTAATCATTCGCCCCCTGAGTCGTTCCTCTACTCCCCCTATCACTGCGCACGTGGATGGCACACCGGTACCACAGGTTAATCGTGCTTGTATCCTCGGCCTGCACGTCCAAGCGGATGGCAGGTCAAACTATACTGTTTCCCTTCTTTCCAGACAGATTGAGCAAATTCTGGCCATGATTCGTAGGGTCTCCAACAGGCGCTCGGGCCATCGAGAAGAGGACCTGCTGCGCTTGGTGGAGGCATGCGTGATCAGCCGCCTTACATTAACCATCTCCTATTTCAGCGGTTGACCCCAGCGCAACAACTTCGCATAGACGCAATGATTCGTAAAGCGACGAAGCTTGCGCATGGCCACCCGAACTATACTTCCACTCACCGTCTCGTTAACATAGGGACACATAACACACTGGGCGAGCTGCTAGAGGCACATTGGGTCAGCCATCGCCAGCGCTTCGTACTCACTCCTACTGGCCGCCATCTTCTGACACGGCTAAGATACCCTGTCCCACGCCTTCAGTCTGAAACCCGTCCAACGATCTTGTCGTCAGCGATACGCGAAGCACTAAGTATTCATCCATTGCCACGTAATATGCACCCCGAGCATGACAAAGGGTGGCGCAAAGCCCGTGAACGATACGTTGGCCTCATGCTTGCAAACATCCCGGAAACATACTTTATACACGGGCACATCATGCACTCAAGAGGGCTATACCTCGGTAGTTTTGGATGACACCGAATCCCTGAGAGACTCTGGTGCCATGCGCGGAACAAATGCCGCTTACGGAGAAATTCTCGGTGTTGCTCTTGCAATTCGATACGCCATCCGTGTTCCTGAGAAAGTGTATATATTGATGGACTCGCAACAGGCATGCCGGGCATTCCTATCAGGACGTGGCATCCCGAGAGCGGCGCACCAAATTCTCAAAGAGATCCCGCTATATACACCAACCACACCTCACCGAATCCACTTACTCTGGACCCCTGGTATTACCTCGCTGCCGCGTAACGATCGCGCACATGCGGTTGCCCGAGGAATTTCCCGCCGGGCGACTCGGCGTGGTGAGGCGACTAGTTCAGATTGGGGAAATCCCTTGCTCCGTTAAAAAGACATACTCCGTCATTATACACGCATTCGTCGCACCCACGTCGCACCACCGCCGTCCTTCTCACGGGAGGAAGCAGTGGCGTTACGCCAATTACAAACCGCAACTTTTCCAAATCTTTTCTCTCTCAATAAATGCTTCCCACGTTGTTATGCAGAGCGTTGCCCTGGCTGTGGCAGCTGGCCCACAATCTTCCACGTCACGATTGAGTGCACTGCAAACCTCTTTCCTCCCTTGCCAACTCTCCTTTACCCCCTACGCAACAAAGAGCTGTGGGACGATGCCCTCCGCGACGGACCTCCTAAGGTCCTCCGAGCTGTGATACAACGGGCTCGAAACATCGCCGGAATCATCTTAGGGACGCTGGACTGAGGGTTCATCCCACACTGTTCTCGCCATTCAAATATTATTAATAAAGATGTTTTACTCTCTCTCTCACCACAGCTTCGCTAAACTTGAGGAGAAGCAGCTGAGAGAGATATAAATGAGACTATAAAAAAATGGACGACGCTTAAGCTTCGCCTTCAAGAGAGGAACGCGATTGCGTTATCGCACCCCGTTGGCACCTCCCACTTATTCGCTCGGCATGCTCTTGACGAGACGAAGGGGAGAAGCGGGCGAGTGGCGCGCCATCTGTCGGAGCAGCGCCGTACATTGCGAGGAGGGGATCTTCTGTGTTTGCCGCAAGATGGGTCTGCATGTGCGCCAAGCGCGGAATAAATGTAGCGGAAACGTACTTCGCTACTCGTTTAACTGCGACTTCTGTAATTTATATGCTCATAATTTCCAATATACACCGCAGTATTACTTTCTACAGCGCGTTTCTAGGGCAACACCGCATTTACTAGAGGCGCTTTTGTCGCGCTTTCAACCATCGATCTCGTGACTGGGTGGTAGCGTCTCCGTCTCACACTCCGGAGACCTTGGTTCGATTCCTACCCAGCCCATCTTGCAAGTTGTTTTTATTTATGAATTGCCTTCCGGATTTTTCGCTCATGGCCAACACCGCCGACGTCGACGACAGCGGCTTTCCTGCGACACGAGCTTTAACGCTGTCTAGTTAAAATAGTATCGCGCATCGCAGCGACGCGGCGAGTGTGGTAGGACTAGCGCGGGAAGAACAGCGGCGCGCATGCGAGCGAGGAGCGCGGCCCGGATGCGTGCCCTCACCTGTGGCGCGCGTGGCTTTGCCAAGGCAGGGGGGTCAGGCGAGGGAGGAGGGGCGTTCTTATACGGCGGCTGCTATGATGTCTCGATGATCTCCTCGCCCGCCGCTCCGTACAAAGCACAAACAACCGCGGCGTCTGCTACGGCGTTGGCTTCGCGAATCGCGGACGCCGTACTATACTGCTTTAGCGGACGCGGCAGGGACGCGTTGCCGCACTCGTGTGTCGTGTGTGTGCTTTGGCACTACTTTACTGGCCTTCCCACAGCTCCACTAGTCTCTGGTGTTTGCGATGGCAGAGGCAAGCGTAATTCTTTGCGATACATTACGGCGACTCCGGCGGTCACGACGAAGACGCAAATTCACCTGGAGTGCCGGTATAATGTATAAGGGGACATTGCATTAGCACGTGCAAAACGACATGGACAGAAACATAAACAAAAAGACCGAGCGCTAGACATCAACTGGCTTTATTCTCAGGAGGACACTAATAAATATGCAAAAGGACGCGTGCTACATCATCAATCCCTGAACTAGGTTTCGATAACGGTTTCGCCGCTGCCTGTGAGCGGGGGTCCTCAGCACCGACCAACACCGTAACGCGGGGACGCTATGGTCCGCTGTGGCCCCGTGGTGCCGGCTGCAAAAGAACAGAAAGTTGGGGGCCGCGGGGCTTATTGCGCGAGCAGAGCACACGCTCCGGACAGGCCGCCATTGGAATATGAACCTGGCAACGTTTAACGCTAGAACGTTATCTAGTGAGGCGAGTCTAGCAGTGCTATTGGAGGAATTAGAGGGCAGTAAATGGGATATAATAGGGCTCAGTGAAGTTAGGAGACCAAAAGAAGCATATACAGTGCTAAATAGAGGGCACGTCCTGTGCTACCGGGGCTTAGCGGTAACATACAGGAATTCTATAGCATTAGCGAGAGGGTGGCAGGTCTTGTTGTGAAACTTAATAAGTCATCCTGGTCATCATGACATCCAGTCATGATGACCAGGAAGTCGAAAGCTTCTATGAGGACGTGGAATCGGCGGTGGGTAGAGTGAAAACTAAATACACTATACTAATGGGCGATTTTAATGCCAAGGTAGGCAACAAGCAGGCTGGAGACAAGGCAGTGGGGGAATATGGCATAGGCACTAGGAATAGCAGGGGAGAGTTATTAGTAGAGTTTGCGGAACAGAATAATATGAGGATAATGAATACCTTCTTCCGCAAGCGGGATAGCCGAAAGTGGACGTGGAGGCGCCCGAATGGCGAGACTAGAAATGAAATAGACTTCATACTCTGCGCTAACACTGGCATCATACAAGATGTGGACGTGTCGGCAAGGTGCGCTGCAGTGACCACAGGATGGTAAGAACTCGAATTAGCCTAGACCTGAGGAAGGAACGGAAGAAACTGGTACATAAGAAGCCGATCAATGAGCTAGCGGTAAGAGGGAAAATAGAGGAATTCCAGATCAAGCTACAGAACAGGTATTCGGAACAGACCTTGGTGTTGAAGCAATGAATGACAACGTTGTGGGCATCATTAATGAGTGTGCAATAGAAGTCGGTGGCAACTCCGTTAAACAGGATACCAGTAAGCTATCGTAGGAGAAGAACGATCTGATCAAGAAACGCCAATGTATGAAAGCATGTAACCCTACAGCAAGAATAGAACTGGCAGAACTTTCGAAGTTAATAAACAAGCGTAAGACAGCTGACATAAGGAAGTAAAATATGGATAGAATTGAACATGCTCTCAGTAACGAAGGAAGCCTAAAAGCAATGAAGAATAAATTAGGAATTGGCAAGAACCTGATGTATGCGTTAAGAGACAAAGCCGGCAATATCATTACCAATACGGAAGAAATAGCTCAAGTGGCTGAGGAGTTCTATAGAGATTTATACAGTACCAGTGGCACCAACAACGATAATGGAAGACAGAATATTCTGGAGGAATTTGACATCCTACAAGTAACGCAGGAGGAAGTAAAGAAAGCCTTGGGAGCTATGCAAAGGGGAAGGCCGCTGGGGAGGATCAGGTAACAGCAGATTTGTTAAAGGATGGTGGACAGATTGTTCTAGAGACACTGGCCACCCTGTATACGCAATGCCTCATGACCTCGAGCGTACCGGAATCTTGGAAGAACGCTAACATAATCCTAATCCCTAAGAAAGGGGACTCCAAAGACTTGAAAAATTATGGACCGATCAGCTTACTGTCCGTTGCCTTGGACTTCTGGCAACCAAAGGACCAGGCAGGATTCCGTAAAGGCTACTCAACAATAGACCATATTCACACTATCAATCAAGTGATAGAGAAATGTGCAGAATATAACCAACCCTTATATATAGCTTTCATTGATTACGAGAAATTGTTTGATTCAGTCGAAACTTCAGCAGTCATGGAGGCATTACGGAATCAGGGTGTAGATGAGCCATATGTAAAAATACTGGAAGATATATATAGCGGCTCCACAGCCACCGTAGTCCTCCATAAAGCAAGCAACAAAATCCCAATAAAGAAAGGCGTCAGGCAGGGAGATACGATATCTCCAATGCTATTCACAGCGTGTTTACAGGAGGTATTCAGAGACCTGAATTGGGAAGAATTGGGGATAAAAGTTAACGGCCTTGCTTAGTAACTCAGGGGACCAATTGCAATGCATGCTCACTGACCTGGAGAGGCAAAGCAGAAGAGTGGGTCTAAAAATTTATATGCAGAAAACTAAAGTAATGCTTAACAGTCTCGGGAGAGAACAGCAATTTACAATAGGCAGCTACTTAGGGCAGGTAGTGACGGCGGATCCGGATCATGAGAAGGAAATAATCAGAAGAATAACAATGGGCTGGAGTGCGTTTGGCAGGCAGTCCCAAATCATGAACAGCAGGTTGCCGTTATCCCTCAAGAGAAAAGTATATAATAGCTGTGTCTTACCAGTACTCACCTACGGGGCAGAAACCTGGAGGCGTACGAAAAGGGTTCTACTCAAATTGAGGACGACACAACGAGCTATGGAAAGAAGAATGATAGGTGTAACGTTAAGGGATCAGAAAAGAGCAGATTGGGTGAGGGAACAAACGCGAGTTAATGACATGTGAGTTGAAATGAAGAAAAAGAAATGGGCATGGGCAGGACATGTAATGAGGAGGGAAGATAACCGATGGTCATTAAGGGTTACGGACTGGATCCCAAGGGAAGGGAAGCGTAGCAGGGGGCGGCAGAAAGTTAGGTGGGCGGATGAGATTAAGAAGTTTGCAGGGACCGCATGGCCACAATTAGTACATGACCGGGGTTGTTGGAGAAGTATGGGAGAGGCCTTTGCCCTGCAGTGGGCGTAACCAGGCTGATGATGATGATGATGATGAGAGCACACGCAGTGTCGTAGAAGCCCGTTCTTCTGGCAGTCTTTGTCGGGCGCTTCGCGACGACCCCTCGGTTATTGACAAAGTCCATCTTAAATAAATGTGTTTTAATTAATTTCACCGTAATTAACACCAAAGATTGTGCGTTTGACTCTCGACCTTCATGATGCAAATTGGTATCTACATGGAGATGTGGTCGATCCGCCCATATCTCGTTGTGGGTTCGACTCCCGCCGAAGGTCGTAGATTCGAGTGCCCTAATTAAGTGTACCATAATTACATGTGTCTTAATTAAGTTTGCCTTAATTACCAGCACAGGCCGGGCTGACGCTTCTTCGCTTCGGCTTTATGCTTTATAAATTGATAGCGTAATCCGCCCTAATTATCGCCAAAGGTCGTAGGTTTGACTAGCCCCAAAGATCGTGAATTTTAATTAGGTTCGCCATAATTAACACCACAGGTCACGGATTCAACGTCCGCCAGAGGTCCAGGGTTCGATTCCGTATGAATTTCGATATTTTGAATTTTTTTGCCAGAACGGCGGACATCAGATGTTTCGACCCATCAGCAATCTGAGGCTTTCGCCGTAATATATGTTCCGATTTAGCTGCTCAATAATAACTCTCTACGGCGTAAGTGCGGTGCGCCACTACATTTCTTTGTGCTAATCGCATTCACGTCGAATACGTGGTGAGATGGGTTCTGCTAGAATTCTTTAAAACTGCACATGTAGATGGCAGATGCCCAGGACAACATCTTTTGACTGCACTGCCTTCCGGGCCGGCTCGCGTTGGAGGATACAAACAGACATACTCGATACGGAAAAGTGGAGGGTTATAAGCCTAGAAAGGTATTATGTTTACGAAAATCTTGCCGATAGCTCAATAGCTACAGCGTCAAGCTCCCGTATACAACTGGCATTATTTGGACCTAATTATTTAGTTAGTTAGAAAAGCTTTCTGTTTTGCTGTAATCAAAACGCATGCCTTTGTTTACAGTGTCTTGGCTTTTCGTTGGATTCTCATTTGATTCCCCAGCGGCTGTCGTATAATGGTGAATTTACCTGATAAATCCGCACCAGATATAACGGTCGCTGGGTCAAGACAATGTTTCTTGCTTTGATGCGTGTTAATATAGGCTTTGTGCAAGCAGGTTAGAGAAGGAGTGTGAGGAGAAGAAACAGTGTTGATAACTGTTGCCGTAAGCTGGCGTGACGTCATTCTGATTTAGCATCTCGTTCACCCTACTGTACAAAGCAGTCTGGGGGTTTTGGTGTCCGGCCCGACAGGCGCAGCGCTGGCGTCGGGGTGTTCCGGGCAGCCTCGCGCATTCCTGGCCCCTGTCCTCGTTTCCCAACTACTTGGAGACTGGCGGTTTGTTCTTGGCGCTCAGGGTCACAAGCTCCATCGTCCAGGTCAAGCTCTCCCACTCGTGGCTTGATCTAGTTGCTGTGTCGACGAATGTTTTGCCCCTCTGGACCATCGGCGTTCCCCATGCGAGTGCCGTCGGATGACATGATTCGGGCTGGGGTCCATGGCTCGCCTCGCCCGAAGTTCTTTACCCAGACAGGTTCCCCCGACTGCAACACACCAGGAACGTGGCAGTCAAGTGGAGACTGCGGGCGGGAGACCCAGGTCGTGCCACGGCGTTGTCCAGTCTGGAACGGAGCGCGTAGCCCATAAGCAGTTTCACTGGGGTACTGGCTTCGGCAGACAGCGTCTTTCGGTACCTGTGCAGAATCCTTGCCAAGCGTGTTTTCAAAGACCTATGGACATTCTTTTTCAAAAACTCTTTAACAGTTCGCACGGCGCGTTCCGCGAGCGCGTTGAACTGCGGATGATACGCTGCTGTCCGGAGATGTGGGATGTTATTCAGCTTCATAAACTCCGGAAATTGAGCACTTGTAAATTGCGGGCCATTATCAGAAAACAGCGTCCGGGGCAATCCGAACGTGCCGAACAAGGTGCGCAGGGCTTCTATGGTGGCGTGGGCTGTGGTGGTTTTCAGGGGTACTGCTTCGATCCATTTACTATGTGAATCCACAACAACCAGTAGCATGTGTCCATCGATCGGCCGAGCAAAGTCAATATGCAGTCTGGACCAAGGATCGCCCGTTTCTCGCCATGTGACCGGGGGTTTCTTGGGGTGCATAGGTGCTGCTTGTACGCAACTGGGACACGACTTAACCATGTTCTCAATCTCGTTATCCATCCCGGGATACCAAAGCAGGGAGCGGCCTAGCTGCTTCATTGAGCAAATACCTCGATGGGTATCGCGCAGCAGGCGTAACATTCCCGCTCTTGCGCTGTTAGGCATCGATTACGTCATGGCCCCAGTATAGAAGCCCATGACTCCAGGTTATCTCAGCCATCAGGTTGAAGTATAGTCGCCAATGCTGGTCATTCGGCCCCAAGTTTCTTGACCATCCTTCCTGCACCCAGTTTTGCTCCATTGCCAAGTCGTCATCGTGCCAGGGGAGAGCAGCCAGTTGTTTCGCGGACGTCACACCCTCATTGATGTTTTCCGTGAGAACACATACTCGCCATCTCCAGTTTTCTCCAAGGTCTCTGGCTGAGACGTTGCGGACGTGGGGATTCGGCTGAGGGCATTTGCTGGAACGTTGTCCTTTTCCGGCTGGTGTTTGATGACCCAGTCGTATGCACTGAGCAGCAGGGCCGATCGCTGGATTGGGGCGGCGGCCGTCACTGGTACAACTCGATCTGGATGAAAAAGTCCCACAAGCGGCTTATGGTCATTGAACAGTGTGGATGGTTTACCGAGTAGGTACTGTTGGAATTTCGAGGCTGCAAAAACTAGAGCCAGAGTTCGCTCTCCAGCTGTGAATAATTTCGCTTGGCTTCAGTCAGTACCAGAGAACGAAAGCTTATGGGCCGATGCCCCCCGTCCCCGTCATCGTGAGAAAGCAGTGCACATATCTAATCCGGGGAGACATCACATTCCACGACAAGAGGCTTGCGTGGGTCAGAATGCGTCAGCAAATCAGCGGATTTGAGGAAATTCTTTACCTTTCTGAACGCCCGTTATTGACGAGGACCCCACACCCACTTAGCTTCCTTGCGGATCAGCTGATACAGTGGCGCCATGGCCGTAGATGCATTGGGAAGAAACTAGTTGTAGTATGTTACCATGCCCAGATACGACCTTAGTTCTTCGAGGTTCCGCGGCACCTACATCTGAAGAATGGCCTCCACGCTTTTCGACTTTGGTTGCCGTCCCTGAGCACTAATTCCATGTCCCAGGAAATCCACCTGTGCTCGACTGAACTTGCACTTGTCCGCATTTAGTTGCACGCAATTTTCCCGAAACCGCTGCAATACTTCATGCAGTGTGCTGCAGTCATTGTATTTCTCTGCGATGATGACGTCGTTTAAGTAGACCTGGACCCCAGGAAATCGTTGCAAAATGGTCTCCATGCGACGTTGGAACACTGCCGGCGCGGAAGCGACTCAAAATGGCAGGCGAGTGAAGCTGAAGAGTCCCTTATGCGTGTGAGTAGCATGGCTTCCTCGTCGAACGGTAGCTGTGTGTAAGCTTCCCTCTAATCTATCGTGGTGGTAACCTGACCACCGTTCAACATTGCCAGGATATCTTCTACCCGGCGCAACCTATATTGCTCAGTGTGACAAGCTTTGTTTACCGTGAGTTTGAAATCACCGCAGAGGCGAATGTGGCCGTTACGCCTTACTACGGGCACCACCGGTGCGGCCCACTTAGAATGAGGCACAGGGACAATAACGCCCGTGGTCAAAAGGCGCTCAAGTTCAGCGTCTACCCTTGGACGAAAGGCGTACGGAACTTTCCCGTGAATTTCGGTGCCACGTTATCCCGCATCTAAAGTGCACCGGTGCACCCCTGATGAGACCTAAGCCTGGCGCGACCTCGTAAAGCGAATTCTGGTACAAAACGGTGCACGTTAAAATCATCCATCCCGACGAAAGGCGCGCGCTCACCTGTCGTATTCACGTTCATTACTGGCGCCTCCAGCATGCTGAATGCCTGGATCAGGTCGCCTCCGCATAGGTTGAGGCCGGAGCAACCGAGGACTGTGAGGGAACCCTCCGCCGACCGGTTTCCGCACGAAACCTCGAGTTTGAGTTGACGGCGAAGGGGAAGCCTTCCCTAGAAGCAAGTCAGTTTCAATGGCGAATCACGCAGCTTGGGCCACACTGATTTGTTTTGCTCATAGTTGGGCCATGTGATGACCGACACTGGTGACCCTGTATCGGCCTGCATGTCCACTAGAACGCCCCCACAATTCAATGTGCGTAACATGACAATGAGTTGCGTGATGCCGACGTGGCTGACATTACTGTCCGCTGCTTGCAATGCAAATATACCGTCCGTGCCCACAGATGTGCTCTCCTGCCGAGACGATAGGATACCTGACGCGACAGGCCTTTTGGCCCTGCAACGAACTCTCTCTCTCGACGGAAACAGGCTCCGGCGATATGACCCCGCTGTTGGCACTTGAAGCATGTTGCCGAACGGAACCGGCAATCCTCTGGTTCGGGCCCTTTCGCTCCGCAGTGGTTCCATGAAATAATCCGTGGCCAGTTTCTTGAGAGATAAATACTCCTCCCATCGCATGCACGCTTCCTTCAGCTTCTTATCTGCTGCGCGCTCGCTTCAGCCATTTCGGCTGATAGAACAATGTCTTCTGCTTCACTTCTCGTCTGCTGTGGCTTCGCAAGCAACTGTCAACGCACTCCTGCACTTTGCAGCCCACAAACGATGCAATCTCGCAGAATTCGATCCAGCGTTGCACTAAAACTGCATATGTTCGCTATTTGACGGATGGCAACTATGAAATCTTCGACCGGTTCGCCTGGCAGCTGATCGAGTGTAAAGAACTTGTAAGACTATGCTATTTCGTTTATTTGCGGCGAAAAGTGCTGCTGAAACAAAGCTACCACTTGGGCGTAACAAAGTTCGTTCACCTTGTCTGGCGCGCATCGACCACTAAGTAAATCCACGGTGTGCGCAGTCTGTGCTGCAACCAATAGGGCCGGCTTCTTCTTGTCTTCCGTGATGCCATTGCCTTCGAAGAAGGTCTCCAGTCGAACTTGGTAAGCTGGCCACTAGTCGCTCGTCTCCTCAAACTGCGGCGGACTGTGATATCCTCCCATGGTGGCGAAGGCTGCGGCGTACTAAGACGGCGGCCCGTTGTCATCCCATTCTCGTCACCACTGATAAAGTCGGACCAGACACAGCGGTGCCTGGGCCAAGACAACGTTTATTGCTTTGATGCGTGTTAATATAGGCGTTGTGCGGGACGGTTAGGGAAGGAGTGTGAGGAGGAGGAACAGCGGCGATAACTGTTGCCGTAAGCTGGCGTGACGTCATTCCGATGCAGTATTACCCTTTGATACGGGGCTCCCGATATGGCATAGAAGGCTTTTACAATATCCTAAATGCAAAACGGTGCACCACGAGAATATGTTATAATGTTTTCGGGTTAGTATTTTGTTTGCAAAAACATACCGGGCGTTTCAATAAATGCGTCTGGAAAATCCTAAAAAATTAGGGAAATACGTTATTTATTCATTGTCTTTGGCATTACCTTTTCTCCGGAGGAAGACATCTTGAAATAAGTAGAAGCAGTAATTAAGGCAGCAATTATAGAAATTAAATTATTACCTTTTTAACCAGAGGAGGCCGACAGCTGGGAGAAATTGGAGAGTTGAAGTTCTTCCTGTGAATAGCCCATAGCCGTTTTGAAGTTTTCAGATACGTGTTCCACCCAGTCTCGCCTCACGACAAGTAGGTTTGTTTAATTGTGAAAACGAATAAGCTTGCGTTAATACTCGTCGCAGTTTGCATTGCTCCTTCATGTGGCTTCGACTCTAAACGACTGCACGACGTGCTATCAGCGACACCCGGCCCTAAGATTCTCACCGGAGATTTTATTGCTCGCCATCCGTTTTGGGGGAGCTTGAAGATGGACTCCAGGAGAAGGATACTGGCATCCTTTGCCACACAGCACAACCTTTATTGCCTCAGCGATGGTAGTCCAACACATCTACGCGGGCTTACATACAGCAGCTGCCTAGACTTGACCCTGGTTTCTCGGAATCTTGAAAGAAACTTGCAATGATTTCCAGACATTGAATCACATGGAAGTGACCACATTCCGACGTACCTGAATATCAAAGAACTATCTAAATGCGCCTCCATGGCCCTCCGGAGAATTGACTGGTCGGCGTTTCGGTCGCATATGGAGGAAGTACGTCAGCAGGGGACCATTCGAGTCTGGAACAGAAATTCAAAACGCCATGCAAGCTGCTACGAGTGCTGTTCAGCCTTTCCCGAAATACGAAGAATTTGAAGCCGAACTGCAGCGACTACGAGCAATTCGCCGGCTGGCTGAAAGAAGATACAGGAGAACCAAATCCATTGATGATCTCAGAGAGGCAAGGCGGATGCAAAAGAAGATTCAACGCAGCATTGATGCACTACAATCTCAAACATAGAAACGTTTCTGGGAGTCGTTCGATCCACGGCAGCGATTATCTCAAGTATGCAAAAGTGTGCGTGGACTTCGCGTATCACCGCAACAGCGTGTTCCCTTCAAATCGCTCGCTTTGCACGAAGGTCGCAGTGGAATAAACATTCCTTAAGGATTTTGCTAAAGACTTGCCAGCTCGCATCTCCAACGCGCACTTACACCATGTGCCACTCCTGTGCCACGGGATTCCCGCATGGATGTAATGTTTTCGGTGGAGGAGCTTGAAGCGGCACTGGCGACTTGCAGGCGCTCTTTGTCACCTGGGCCGAACGGCGTTACCTATGCGGCGCTCGCCAACCTTGGGCAGAAAGCACGACTCACGCTGCTAAACCATTACAACAAGTCTTGGCGTAACGGTTTGGTTCCACGTGAATGGAAATGCAGCCGCTTGGTTCCACTTCTCAAACTTGGTAAATCACCCTTAGATTTGTCATCGTACCGCCCCATCGCTCTGGCCAGTTTCATAGGGAAAATAATGGAAAGAATGATTTTGAATCGCCTTGAATGGTACCTGGAAAGTTACAACGTGTGCCCAGATGCTATTGCTGGGTTCCGTCTTGGGCGCTCATCCATAATTTCATCGACTTGGTCACGTTTGTTCAACATCAAAAACGTCTGAAACGGCTCACTGCGGCATTATTCCTTGACATAAAAGGCGCCTATGATAATATAGCACATTATGCCATTATAGAGGCTCTAATTAAAGCTGGAATCGGTGGCCGCACTTTTCAGTTGTTGTGCAGTTATTTGACCAACAGGCATTTCTTCGTGATGACCGACGGTGTCGCCACGACTCCACACCAAACGTTCCGCGGAGTACCACGAGGTGGAGTGTCGAGCCCGATGCTATTCAACCTAGTGCTTGTTGTCCTAGTCAGATGCTTGCCCAGCACAGTTCAAGTATCAATCTATGCCGGCGACATCTGCATTTTGGCGTCTGCTGTAACACCACGGCAGGTAAAAGCACGGCTACAAAAGGCAGCTACCTTAACATCACTGTAATTGCGAAAACAGAACTTAGAGCTGTCTTCAGAGAAATGCTGCCTTGTTACATTCACTCGGAAGGCAACGAAGCGTTACATTGTAAGTGTCAACGGACAAGCAGTTGCAAAGCACGGAAACACCGCTTTTTAGGGGTAATTATCGACCGCGACCTATCATGGAGCCTGCACGTTTCCTACCTAAAGAAGAGGTTGATGACAATAATACATCTCAAATTTCTCGGCGGAAAGTCATGGGGCACATCGGTGCGGTCAATGCTGCAGCTTTATAACGCCTTGTTCCACGGTTTCCGAAGATACCACCTCCGTGTGCTTGGTAACACATAATACATCTGAAATTTCTTGGCGGAAAGTCATGGGGCACATCGGTGCGGTCAATGCTGCAGCTTTATAACGCCTTGTTCCACGGTTTCCCAAGGTACCACCTCCGTGTGCTTGGTAACACATAATACATCTCAAATTTCTCGGCGGAAAGTCATGGGGCACATCGGTGCGGTCAATGCTGCAGCTTTATAACGCCTTGTTCCACGGTTTCCCAAGATACCACCTCCGTGTGCTTGGTAACACATGCAAAAGAAACCTGCATGCACTCCAGGGACTACAAGCTAAAGCCCTAAGGACGTATCTCGGTCTTGCGAGGTATGCGTCTACAGCGGCAACGATTGTCATAGCTCGAGATCACCCAATATTAACGTACTTGGTAACCGACGCTCTCACAGCGCATATTCGCCAAGTTGCCCGACTACATTCTCACCATCTTGCCGCTCTACCCACAGAAACACCACACGCAACTATCAATCGTATAATTGTTGCCAATCGTACCTCATTACCATCGAACTACATGCATACAGCAAGACCATCCTCACCTCTATGGTGCCTGCACAAACCTGAAATACGCCTCACCATCTCAGGAATCACGAAGAAGGCTAACATGCCGTCGTTCGCCGTGAAGCCGACCACATTAGCACTTTTACATGAGGTCCACAGTGTCCGTGCACACGTTTACATCGATGGCTCAGTCACATCTGCAAGTTCAGCTGATACTGTTGTGATACCAACCAGATCCGTCAAAATGCAGCTAAAAACGTCACATGTATCATCAACGGCAGCTGCTGAACTGGTAGCCTTGCGTGCGGCTCTTCATTTCATTCAGGACGAACCACCCCATGTATGGTCAGTCTTCTGTGATTCCAGGCAGCCCTACCGAGTGTACTCTCAGCACTGCGCCATGGATCACATGAACAGCTCATCGCAGAGATCAGAAAAGTACACCATCGCATAGTTGACGAAGGACACGATATCATATATCGGTGGTTGCCTAGTCACTATGGCATACATGGCAATGATCGAGCAGACGCAGCTGCCCGATCTGCCCATGACGGCGTCAACTGCGTTGCCATTGCTCTTTCGAGAGCTGACGCAACGAAAAAACTTGCCGTACTTGCACATGACCTGACATTAGCTCAGTGGAATTCATCCGATGTCCGAAGTACACACCTTCACACCCTGGACCCTAATTTACAACTACGTATTCCACCCGAGCTCCCATGACGTGACTGCACCCTTCTAGTTCATCTATGGCTTGGAGCAGCATATTCAAATGCGTACTCCTTTCTTATCGGAATGTCCAACAGCCTGCTTTGTGTCTTCTGCGGTTGCAATGAAACAATCGCGCACCTTCTTTGTCAGTGCTCTCGTTTCAACCAGAAAAAGCAGTCCTCTCAGCCACCCTAGACAAACTGGACAAGCGCCCAATGACAGAGAACAAGATATTTGGGAATTGGCCTACGCGAGCGTCAGCGCGATCGGCTATGAAGGCGCTGCTGCGGTATTGAAAAGACACTGGACTTTCTGACAGATTGTGACTTCACTGTGTGACGCCGGATTGCACGGTGACACTGCATAACACTAGAACGCCTTTGCGGGCTGCGTGACAGTGCCCACAGAAACAGTTTTTTTATACGTGCTTGTGTGTGTAGTTTTACTATTTCTTTTTTTAATCCTTCTCTCTCGCTCCTATCGCATCCCCTTGCCCCTCTCCCAGTACAGGGTAGTCAACCAGAGACAATCTCTGGTCAACCTCCCTGTCTGTCCTTCGCTTTTCTCTCTCTTTCAGGAAGCCGCCGCTGGTAATTTTGAGAAGCTATGAAATCCGCCCAATTTGAGCGGCCAAACCGAAACTGAAATGCAGAAGAGTGCAAATGGCATGCCTTTTCGTGACGCCCGGAATGACGACATTTATTTTCCTCGAATTTCCAGGCTGGGATGAGTCAGTGTCCTCATGAACCATCAATCTGCTTTGCTTACTTGCTGTACGGGCTGCCCTCGCCATGATGACACGCTTGGCGCACGTATCTTTGTAGAATAACAGCACAGAAATCGTGTCGGGGCATTTCGGCCTGCTTTCGAGGGTGGCGGCGGCAATGCATGGCGCATAATCGACAGCAAAATACGCCAACTTGATCGTAGGTTGCCTGCAAGCCCGAGGCGAGACGCATTTAGCTGCAAGCTTCTACTCTGCTGGACGTCAAAACAGTCCCGTAACCCCGCCCAAGACAATCATGAGGACAGTTGAGTTTTCTGTTCTATCCTCAATTGCGGTTTTGCAGTGTTCTGATCACTAGCGCCAGGCCTTGTAAAACGTTGTAAGTGTTCCCCGCCATGTTCCTTTTCTCCTGTTGAAATCAACGCAGTTTTTGTCAGGTTGCCTTGTGATAAAGTCGCACTTTTCTGTGGTGCTTTCCACCCCGGCCATTAGGCTTCCTGACGTAGATCCCGCTTCCGGCCGTCCCGTCGAGGCACTGCAGCGTACTGGCCACAAATTAAAGAAATATTCTGGTACTGCTCGCTTATGCTGCTACTTCTACTCGGCTTCCTGCATAGAAAACGCTTTGCCTTCTGTTATTATTTCTCCTTCGGCGACGGCAATTTGTTCGCCTGCTTTGTTCATTGTTCCCAGCATGGCGTTCGCTCCTCCTCCGCCGCCATTCCTTGCTACGTTCGATACTGCTACTGCACCTTGACTAACGTGGAAATGATCTTTTCAAACGTTTCTTCAGGCTACCGGAAGCGAGGCGATAGCTGACGAGAGAAGGAAGGCCGTACTACTAGCTTACTTAGGCTTCTACGGGCAGCGTTTGTATTACGACCTCGCGTTGCAAGTGGACCTGGCAACTACAACATTTCCAGACGTTTTGCGCATCTTTGACAAGCATAATGAAGAGGGTACCAACTGCCTTGTACACCGCATCCTCTTCCGGGTTCATAAATAGCAACCTGGAGAGATTTTCGAAGATGTTGTCGCCGGCTGATAGGAGGGCACCTGCTAGCGCGTTCGGTTTTGAGCATGACGAGTTCCTCCAAGATCAGATATTTGCAAAGCATCGCGTTTGCAACAATTTGTGAGATGCTGCTGTACTAAGGAGATTCATTGATGCATTGATGCTACAGAAGGCTGAAGAAATTGGAAGGAGCGTCGAGCAAGTTTCCAAAGAACCAAGGGTTTTCAACGGTTCGCCCGTGCATCGCGTCTCTACACAGCGGCAAGATGGCGTCGTTAACAATCGCCTTCCTCGTCCGGGTGGTTAAACTGGCGGTCCTCAGTAACCTTCTTCGTGCACCCGACGAGCTCAAGATGGCGCCCGACAACATGGCGAGAAGAACGATGTTTGGAACCCGGCCAATATGGCGCCTGGCAAGAATTTCCCAAAGCCAGTCAAGACGCAACAGTGTATTGCTGCCCGTGTGATCAACTCAGCACATAGCATAAGATCCAGGCTGTACAGCCAAGCACGTCACCTGTGGCGCTTAGAAGAAAGTGGGACAAAATGCTACTGTTTGCCGCCCATGGAATTGAACGCATCGAGCGTTTCCTGCACGAGCTCAGCTAGTTTCCTCTTCTGCTGAAAGAGAACGAGCAAGTACAGTCTCTTCCGTTCTAACAATACAAGCAGCGAATCCCCGTCCGGCCATAATTTACGCCGAAGTCCTCATTGCAAATACTTCGCTCAAGTTGCTTGTTGATACGGGATCTACGCCCTCTAGTATGAGCAACACCACATAAGAATAGCATTTAAAGGTTTTTCTATTGTACGCATAGAGTCTGTGACTGCTTTCACTAAAAACATAAATGCATTTACGACATTTCTCCATCGTAGTGAAATACCGCGATATGTCTGCAGTAACATTCCACATCCCGGACCAGGGCACTTCTATCCTGCGCCTAGACGCCATTCAAGACCTAAGCATTATTATTCAAGAATCTTCATTTGTCACCGAATGCCAGGAATTCAGGCTGATCCGGCTGTAAAATCCTCGTATGTACCGCACAACGCTCCTGTGGAATTGTCGCAAATGTTATCAGGACAACTGGAACGTGTAAAGCGCTTCAACCATGAAGTTCATCTACGAGTTTCTGTGCAACCAGTTTCTGAGAAACTACGCGCTCAGCGCCTGGCGCTCTGCGAGCAAGGTTGATGAAATGCATTGACTGGAATCAGCTGAAATCATCGAATGTGTCTAGGCGTCCGAGTGAATTTCTCCATTCGTTGTGGTTCTGAAAAGATGACAATTCCTTTCGAACTTGCGCCGATCTCCGGGAGCCCAACAAGGCCATCGTGGGCAACCATTTTCCGCTACCGCGAGCTAAGGAAATGTTGCATCGACTTGCTTATGCCACTTACTCCAGCAAGTGGGACTTACAATCCGCATATCACCAGGTTCTATCATCCGAGAAAAGCTGTAACCTCACCACTTTTATTACTCGTGATGGTCTCTTCTGCTTTAAGCGAGTGTGTTTCGGGTTGGCATCTGCACAATCAGCTCTTCAGCAAATTATGCCATATGTCTCGAGAGTGTCCTGCTGGATTACACCGCCTTGGTGCTTTTGTTTGGGGTCACGCTCATTGGGAAAACAATAGAAACTTGCAAACTGTCCTTTGTACGAAAAGTCAGGCTGGCATGCAGTCAAACAATAAGTGCGTATTCAGTGTCCCGAACTACCTTTCCTAGGAGATAAAATTTGTGCAAACGGAATTTTTGCAAGCTGAAAACGAACGTCTGGCCACTATTGTTTCACAATTTCCTGATGTTGCCACTTTCCAACAGGAATAGCGCAATGGCATTTGTTAGAGAAGTGGGGCACTATAACGTAAAACTATTCCAAACTTTTCTATTCCAATTCTGCTATCAGCCCTCCACGATTGGTCAAAAACTTTTTTCGACCACGCCCACTTCACCTGTCTGTCACGCGACGTCACGGAAACCGCGATAAATCCCCATCTGATGTGATGCGTACACACTGATTATGCATGATTTGACAGAAAAAATAAAAACAGTTATTTCTGATTCGACCCCTTTTCGCCATTAGCCCTCGGTTTAGGTAAACGTTTTTGGGCTGCACCCACTTCACCTGCCTGCAACGCGACGTCACAAAACCGCACAAACTCACCGCGTCAAAGTGACGTGTACGCGATAAAGATGCAATAATATGCCGAACAAAACTGAATTTTCTTCGGAATAGCCGCAGGCTGCCCCGTTCCGAAAGGAATAAAAGATCGCTGCCACTGATCGCTAAGACGCTGGCTACTCTCACCTGCTGGATAGCATGGGTGTGTTTGCGTATAATAAAACTTCTTGCGTGGCCGTGTAACGTTTTCGAGCCCTTTCATCACGTTTACCACCACATTCTGCCAACTCTTCTTTGCTGAGGGTCAGTTTTAGCGTCATTCTTAAGCTTCCGTTGCATGCCGCCGTGATTTTCGACCAGCCACCACAAGCTAAGTAAGGGTAAGCCGACCAATCGCAGACGCCGGCACTACCCTCTACACCCGGTTATCGATTTTCAGTGCACTGGCTCTGCCCCGGTAAATCCCTCTCCACTTGGGCGTTCTCTTCGCCTCTTGTCAGCCAATTAGATACGACAAGCCGCTCAGTGTAGGCAATGTTATTCGTTTTTCAAGCAAACAAAAGTGACCTCCTATGAACGAAGAGAGCGATTGATTGGTCTGTTCAGACAACTCTGCGGGTGACCGCCCGGTGCTTGCGTCGGTGGTTACGCAAATTTGACGTCAGGAGATTGGAATAGAAACATATTGGAATAGTTTTACTTTATAGGGCCCCTGTTTTTGTCGCTGTACGCCATCGCAAAGCGAGTGGTCATTTTCGTATTCGTGACGACCTGATGAATAAAACCATCTACCCAGCTGCGGAGCGGGCTTTGTTCTTCTGGTTCAAGGAAGTATTCGTAGTGACGTGCTACTTGCCACTCCTGATGTCACGACATCAGGTAACCTGGGATTCACCCGCACGCTTCGGCGTGTCGAGTAGCGCTTTTTGCTGGCCACGCATGCGACAAAGAACCAAGCAACATGTAGGCTATTACGATCAATGCCAACGCCACAAGCGACGTTCAACTGCTTCAGCAGGCCTTCCCCATCCGCTGATTCCTCTGCATACCCCATTTGAACAAGTTTGTATCAACCTCCTTGATTCTTTCCCATGGCCATCGAAAAGGCATTCATGGGTCATCGTCTTTCTTCATCGTTTACTTGCTGCGTATAAACCGCAGTAACAGCCTCATTCACCGCTGCTTACGTAGCAGCTTTCTCGTCGCGTTTAATTATACTACGCTATGGTCCACCTATGCAGGCACAATTCCGACAATCGGCACCATGCCGTCCACGGACCTACGGTCTTGTGGAACGGGCACGCGGAATTCTGGAAACATGCTAGCCTAGAACGTGTCCTCTGTCCACAAGAACTGAGATGACCTATTGCGATTCATCACTTATGTTTATGAAACCACGATGCATGATACAAATGACTACAGCCATTTCGACCTTCTTTGGGTCCGATCGCGCCAGAGCTTCTTTGTTACCATTCTGCCATTTTCTCTATATACCGCATATTGAATCAACTAGATACTCCGCCTTGCCGAGGTCATCTTCCAAATAGCACCTCTCCACGCTGTAGCATTGCTAGACTACTGAAAAGAGCAGTACGAAAACACGCACAAAGAATCTCTTTTTATGCAAAAGGCGATTTATTGCAACTTTGAACACCACAGCTCCGGTGCAAATTCTGCAGCAAGACTGCACTGCACTGTAATGTCTTCTGTGTGTTCGGTTTGCGACAAGCCGGTAGAGGGCAAGTTCCTTGTATGTTCCGGTTGCAAAGCAAGTTTCCATTTAGGTAAACACTGTTCCGGGATAACAGACAGTGTTTACATCAAAATGTCCACTGTTAAACGTGAAACATGGACGTGTCAGACATGTAGCTCTGGTGCTGGCTCCAGTCATAGCGATGGCTCACTCGGCCCCGACTTCTCGTCCATTAATACCAAACTTGACCAATTAACCAGCACTGTTCAGACGCTCATGGTAAAGGTTCAGGAACTGCTCTCTTTCAAGGCAACTTGTGAAAAGATGGCTGATGCGGTGACTGGCATTCAAGCCTCTATCGCTTTCCTTTCTGAAAAGTATGATTCTATGCTCTCCACTGTGAATAATTATCAAACCGAAGTGTCTCAGCTACGGGCTCAAGTGGAGTCACTTTCCGGTACTGTCGCCCGTCAGGCTGAAATTCTAGACCAAGCAACGATGCAAATAAATGAACTTGATCAATATGGCAGACGTTGCAATTTTGAAATCCATGGTCTCCCTTTGAAACCTGGTGAAGACTTGAAGTCCTTCATGTGCGACTTAGCTGGACAACTGCGCCTAAGCAACTTCAAGGAAAATGAAATTTGCAGGATGCACCGTTTGCCGACCGCGAACAAATTTAGCTCTAGCCCTCCTGTCCTGGCGCAAGTACAGAACGCTTCAGTGAAAGAAAAATGGTATCGTGCTCGGAAGTGTCTCTCGGATCTTGTTCAGCCGGACAAGTTTCCTCGTCTGTTCTTCAACGAAAACTTGACGCGGTTGAACCGGGAGGTCAACCGGTTGGCCCGCTCCAAAGGAAAGGAAAATGGATATAAGTTCATGTGGACGAGAAACGGCAAGGTTGTGGCGAGAAAATCTGAGGGAGCACCTTTCATTCGAGTTGAAGAATTCTCGGATTTGGATAGGATTGCCTAGACATGGCTGGCATAGAGAGTATAAAATGCACTCACTTTGCGGATGTAAATAGTTTTTTTTTCTGATGCCTTCACCAGCAGTTTCAAAGTTGCGCATGTGAACATTCGCAGCCTTCGGAAACATTGCAATCAGTTTTATGCCATCATTTCATCATCTCGCCTAACGTTCGATGCTTTTGTACTTACTGAAATTAATATTCCTTCCGAGAGCATTCCACAGTATTCTTTGCCGCGTTTCCAAGCCTTCTCGCACACGCGTCCAAGCAGAAAAGGAGGAGGCATCGCAGTTTTTATAAGTAACAGGTGGTCAGCTTCACAGTTAACTTTTTCCTTTTCCCAAGCTGAAGTGATATCGCCGCGCTTGAGCACACCTGTTTTTTCGGTGATCCTGTTATCGGTGTACCGACCTCCTAGTTTTAATGCGCGACTTTTCTTATCCGAACTCGTTTCCACATTGTCAACCCTATCGCTCGAAGAGCACGTGTGTATCATAGGTGATATGAATATTGACCTTTTGCGTCCTACTGTAGGCTTGGTCGCAGATTACCTCGATAGCCTTTCCAAATGGGGCTCGGAATGCGTCATTTATCAAGCGACTCGTGAGGAATTTTTGGCTGGTAAGCTCGCTGTGTCCTGCATTGATCACGTTATCATACGCGCTCAAAATCTAGCCATAAAATCCGCTATTGTAGATATTAAACTTGCTGACCATTATTTCGTTTGCGCCACAATGAGTAATCCAGATACTGCGACAGCACCCACAGATTCCAAAAAACTAATTTCAATGCTTGATCCGAAAACATTTGATAATCTGGTGGCTCAATATGACTGGAAATCTCTTTTAGCAATAGAGTCTCCTGTTGCTATATATGATAACCTCGTAGAAGAGGTCGAAAACTTAAAAGAAAGTGCTACCCGAACAATACATATCAAACAACGTAACGTGGATAACAAGTGGATGTCGTCTGACATACTCGCTGCAATAAAAGAAAAAGACTTACTGTGGGCCCAATGCAAGCGTGCCCGAATTATGCCGACATACGGGCCCAATTTAAGTAGCTCAGAAATAAAGTTACTGCCATGATCCGCTCCGCAAAGCGAATACATTTTCGAGACAAATTTAAGGCCGCTAGTTACAGTAGTAAGAAAACATGGTCGTCAATTAACAGCTTTAGAGGCACTAACACGCGAGCTGATAGAATGAATTCTTTTCCTTCCAGTTTATCCAGCGGCAGACTGAATATTTCTGATGAGTTTAATAATCACTTCTCTCGTGTAATGAGAAACACAAACTTACAGGTAGATTTGTGCACTTTGCGTCACAGCATTAGTGAATCGGCATATCTGCCTTCAATTTCCCAGGAAGAGCTAAGATCGATTATATTTAACTTAAAATGTAATAAATCTCCTGGAATCGACGGCATTTCCATTAATTAGTTGCGCAGAACATAAGAATACATCCAAGAAGTTTTGCTAGCACTACTTAATCGCATAATCTCAAGTGGTGAAATTCCTGTCAAACTGAAAACAGCAAAAGTTATACCTCTTTATAAAAGCGGCGCGCGTAATATTATTGAAAATTATCGCCCCCTTTCAATTCTGCCTTCTATCACTCAAATACTTGAAAAACACTTATTGTTAACAATGACAAGTTTTCTGGACGCCCACAGCATTTTGTCGCCTAGTCAGTATGGTTTCCGACCCGGCAAAAGCACTCAAACAGTTCTGGAAGATTTATCCGATTAGTTGAATATAGCTTTCGATAATAATAAAGTTGCTTGTGCGCTCCTTCTTGATTGTAGCAAGGCTTTTGACAGTGTTCATCATGGTCTGCTGTTAAATAAGCTTTTCTTGTTAGGATTTCGGGGTGCTTTCTGGTGGTTGTTAGCAAATTTCCTTCGGGGTAGGTGTCAAATCGTCTCAGTTGGGCAATTTCATAGTGCATTCTCCAATATTAATGCTGGAGTTCCGCAGGGATCTATACTCAGCCCGTTATTATTTAATATTTTTGTAAATGGACCTCTCTAGCGTGATACCCGTTTCTCTTTATCAATACGCCGATGATACGATGATCGTAACTACTGCCCACAGCTACGATGACGCGATTGCTTCTTTACAGTCTGCTGCCACAAAAGCTATGGATTGGTTTCGAAACAACCAAATTACTATAAATGCATCTAAGACGCAATTATTCTGCTTCCGTAATCCTTTGAGGAAAGTAGCCCTTGACTATCCTCTTGTTTTGCATTCTTCAGATTGTTCAGCTTGTTCTTGTAGACCATTACAGAACTCGTCTGTTGTAAAATATATTGGGTTATATCTTGACAGCGACCTTTCTTGGAACAGGCACCTTGCTTACGTTTGTGAAAAACTTCGCGCCGTATTCTGTCTACTGTACAATATAAGATACTACATGCCCTTATCAGTAAGGAAAACTATAACACATGCTTTAGGCTACATTCTACTCCGGTACGGAATAACAATTTACGGGCACTGTGCTGTCCGCTGGCACAACAGAATAAATGCGATACTTCAATCCCTCATAAAAAACATATCTTATGATCTGAACCTGAATGCTGACACAGACCGTTTCAAAGTACTTTTGATGCCGAATTTCAGCGATCTTTTAATGCAAACGGTTGTTTTAAAACACTTCTGGTCCAGTCAATTCCTAGTTCCGTACACAGCTTCCCGATGCTTAAGGCCCAGGGACCCCTTTTGGAGGCCACGTTGTTCCACAAGTTACGGCACTAGAGCTCGGGCCCATTATGTGCCGACCTACTTCAATAAATTACCGCACAGCACCGTCTGTGTAAAAACGAAATATAAGTTAAAGAGACTGCTAAGGCGTATTTATTCGTAAAGGCGTACTTGTTTCGTTTATTTACCGTTATTGCTTGTGTTCGTGCATGTGACTGTGCAATTCCTTTGCACCACGACAGTTAGTCTGGTATATGGTTGTGTTTTATCTCATGGTAATTTTTGTTCACACGCATTGCTGTACTTCTGTGTTCCATTATGCTCAATGAAATTTCTCTTCATAGACACTGTATAAATTCTAACAACCTTTTTTGGTGTTCTATACTTGAGTTCGCTGCTTATAAGTGGTCTATCAATGTACCATGTATGGTTTTGCTGCCTGCCAGGCGCTGCCGCTCAAGCCTTCAAAGGCTTTGGCAGGCCTGTATGAATGTACTGATTTGATCATCGGCAATAAAGGTATTATTATTACGCTATGGCCCACCAATGCAGGCACAATTCCGACAATCGGGACCATGCCGCCCACGGACCTAAGGCCTTGTGGAACGGGCAAGCGGAATTCTGGAAACATGCTAGCCTAGAACGTGTCCTCTGTCCACAAGAACTGAGATGACCTATTGAGATCAATCACTTATGTTTATGAAACCACGATGCATAATACAAATGACTACAGCCGTTTCGACCTTCTTCGTGTCCGATCGCGCCAGAGCTTCTTTGTTACCATTCTGCCATTTTCTCTACATACCGCATATTGAATCAACTAGATACTCCGCCTTGCCGAGGTCATCTTCCGAATAGCACCTCTCCACGCTGTAGCATTGCTAGACTACTGAAAAGAGCAGTACGAAAACGCTCACAAACAATCTTTTTTTATGCAAAAGGCGATTTATTGCAACATTGAACACCACAGCCCTGGTGCAAATTCCGCAGCAAGCTTATATTGTATTATATTGGCCGATTCGCCATGTTACACAACTTGAGCGACCTAACTTATGTGGGTAATGTGATCGCTCAACGTTTCTCCACAGGTTTGTTGTCTAGCTAAATCTAGAATGCACATGTTGGGCGTCTTAAGCGCTGCTTCCCTGCCTCAGAACAATGACTTTCACAGACAGCAAAGTTGGCGAACCAAGGATTGTGACGCTCTGAGAATAGGATTTTAAGGAGAAGACAATGTTGGTATCTAAGACAAGTGGCAGAAATGTAGGTATGCGCCAGAACCACTGAGGTCAACAACAACAGCCTCTCAGTGGCACTCTTCCCAGTCTATCGCCTTTCTAGCCTTCATCTGTAAATGAACACGCCTGATTGGTAACAATATAATAAAAATACGACACATCACTACAAGAAGCAAGTGAAGTAGGCAACAACTACACGTAATTAAATAAATATTCATTGCACTTGATGGTGTAATACCTCGCATATCACATGCAGTTTGTAATTTTGCAATACTTTCTACCTCTTAAAACGCGGCACTAAGCAACGACGCTTAATTTTGCAGCTTTGTTGTATTGCCTAGTCTGCACGTGATATCTTTTATTGTAATTATGAATTTGGAATTACATTATGAAAGAATTATGCATAGGCGCATAAAATGTTATTCTCCCCATTTAATTACTGATGAAGAACGACGTATATATAATTAAAGGTCATAGCTTAGATGAAACGTAACATTCACACTACCTTTAATTACATTAAGCCTGTGCGGGTATTTTGGTTTTCCTGTTAAATAGGTAATCATTCAATTTCCCCCCCATTAGGTGGTAGTCACATAAAAAACATAGGTGTTAGAATGATTTAATCTTTTTTATTCATTTCAGATACCTTGGGATAACTGCACCTGTAACAAAGGACAAGAGACGTACATTTACCCAGAAAATTCTGCTTGTTATGTAAGTAGATCATCACTTTTACTCCTAGCAGTGCTGGTTATAATGCATATTGGTTTTCATGTTAGCTTCGATTATGTTCGAAAGAAACTGTGTCCTCGTAATCTTGAGTACCCGGGAACAGTTAATTTGATAATCTGTGAATGCAGCGGCTACACAAATTTAAGTAGAAACAGATATATTCAACATTTCTTATGCAGTATTCTCATTTTATTATTTAAAACTGGCGTACTCGTGAACGGGATCTGGCAAAAACTACTGATTTGGATCTACGGGGTGATCCTTTTTAGTGTTTATACATTTCTTAAAAATCGCCTGTTGTAGATAACATAACCGTTGTCCTTGAGTTGCATTGTTCAGTGAGGCCAACATTACTTCCAAGAAAACTACAAATACATATGGAACTAATCATTAACATGTAATAAATATTCCTTGATTAGTTACTTTACTACATATATTGGCATTTACGAATTGTAGCCGGCCATATTCTAACATATATCTTCTTGGAATGAATTTTCAAAATTATACCAGTTTGAAAATATGCGCCACCAAAGTCACCTTAAACATACCCTGTTGGTCCACTAGCTTTTTAACAAAACTTGATTTTGTGCATTTAAATATAAATGTTTCTACAAGTCAATGCATTTCGTCCCATATTTCGGGATATAATATTTCGCGGCTGGTGCCATCTTGTAAAATAATTTCCAGTAGATGAATCTTGCAAGCTCACCGGCTAATATTAGTAAATTTAAGCATATGCTGTAATGTAATTTATTATGAAGTGATTGAGTCAATATTGATTTAGTTGAAAATGTGTTTCGATTCGCCGTTGCACTCATTGCCGCGATGACAGCGTCGCTTGTTTCCATAAACTTTTAGAAGTCAGAATAGGCATTAAATAAGAGGGAAACGCCTATGTAAAATAAAGACTGTGATTTTAAGCTTTTACAGGAAGAAGGCACTTTTCATTTCTAATAGCCAGCATTAATGCTTCACAGGTCTACCGGAAACTGCCTGCATTATTTTATCCTCTCTTTTATCCTCTCATAATGTAATATACGCTTCTCAATCACGCACACCAAAAACTACGTTTTGATGCTTGCTTCAAGCGCCTCAGCTGCTTGATATGCGCTCAGTTTTCGTTAATTGTGCATGGAAATAGGCGTGATAGTTTATCAAGCCTGCTCGAGGACACCCTCAGCCATTGTGCCCACCCGAACCGTGACTTGGTGGGGCGCTCCGCAGGAACGTTGTAACAGACTTCCCCAAGAACTGCTGAATAGGCTGCAGTGCTAGAGTGCACAGCAGCGTCATAATGAGCTTGCAACCAGCAGTTGCTCTCTTTAAAGCGATTCAAAGACCGCCGCTTGAGACTACTTATTCGCATTATGTGACAAATCACGAGCGGCAACAGAAGAGTCACGGATGACACCTTCCCCCGGGAACTATTTCTGCAGCGCTTTTACAGGTAATGACGAAATTCACAGATAATGACGAAATCTTCACAGCTAATGACGAAATTTTGACCCAACCTCTTGGCAGTGCCTTGAAAATGGCGACTACACATAAATTGTTATGCTGGTGAGCTCACCTCGGAGACATGGCTACTCGGTAGGCTCGCTCGATGGTTTATGAGGTTGATAGCATCGAACATTTTTGTTGTGTAGAAGTCTGGTCACAAACAAAAGGGCGCCGACATGCTTTCTTGCTCACTCGTGGAAACTGCCTCCGCACATAGTCAAGGAGAGTAGTTTTGATGGAGCCATCGACACCTCCAGCTTGACGTCACAGTACTTCACTGGTCATAAATTACAACACGACCCGCGGTGACTTTGGCGCCGCGGGTCGTGTCGGGTCGGTATTTTACTATCTTCCGGATCGGCCCACATGTGGGGAGCGCTTAACGCCTGGTTCACCTCCGCCGCATATCGGTTCAGTTTTGCAGTATCTTGGGGATCGTCCCATGTATGGGCAGTGCTTAACGCCTGCTCCACCGCCGCCGCGGGTCAGTCCGGTATTGTGCTATCTTCGGGATCTTGTTCTACACGCGGACACGATAGTGGAGAAAGTAGCCCTTAAGAGGAACCTTTTTCTCGGGTGATTTTATATAAATATATGTAAAAGGAGAATTCTTTTTTCTCGGCAACCAGTGCACTAAATTTGGCAAGGTTTGTGGCACTTTAAAGAAAAACGTGAAATCTAGTGACTTTTAGTTTCGAATTTTTTTAAAGTCATCATTTGTTTAATGAAAATTGGCAAATATCGCAAATTTTCGGAAAACAAAACCATCAAGTATACAACTCTATCTTTCGGCAATGAAAAATGATATAATTCCGTGCATTACATTTTACAGCACATCTGAAGCGGAAAAATATATTACACATGAATCTCAAGAGAAAATTAGTAATATGGAAATACAGCTTTTGCAGAACCCTTGTAGACAACGTAAAGGATTCACGTAAGATATAGATCCACATATCGAATTTGTCCGCTTTGTACGATCTAATGGATGCCGTTTACAGAACCGTGACATCTATTCTTGATGTGGAGCTAATAATTTGTAAACTTCGCGCTTCCATCTTTTTCGCACTTTCGAATCTCTAAAATTCATGTAACAACATTCAGGCCTTAAATGGAAAGTCTGCCTCCAAAAGTCACTAGAATATTCCTTTTTCTCCAGAATCCAGCAACTTTCTGTAAAATCGGTCCAGGGGTTATCTGAGAAAAGCGTTTCGGCGTTTTACATCTATTTGAATAGGCCGCTTCGGAGTTGGGCCCGAGTTATAACTTCCTCTTAACGGCTTCATTTCATTATTACCTTAAATATAAAAATACATAAAAAATATAAAAAAAGGAAATAAAGAAACTAAATGCCTCAGCCGTCACTACCGCCGCCACAGATTTCGTCACGATGGCACCGTCACCATCGGCAGGGCTCCGCGAGCAGCTACAAAGCTGTTCACTTTTGTTATCTTCCTTTCCTCGGCAACAGTGCATTGTCTTGATGTCAGCGACGCGCTATATCTGCACGGTCATTGCGTCATGCATCGTTTCTGCGACCAAGCAAGCTTTCGGCGGCACACGTTCGCTGCTATATTGACAATAGGAATTTAAACTGCTTGCCTTCGAAACAACAGCGTGAATAAAAATCGAAAGCGGACTGGCCGGCCACAAAGAACATGCTCACGGGGGCCATACTATTGATGACCGCATCACAAAAAGCTAGGCGCGGGCATGTTGACTTTACAGGTTTGCAAGTAATGACTGACGCGCTAGTTGCTTCATTTTCACAGAAAGAACAGCGCTTCAAGTTGTTAGCGCAGTTTGTGTGTGGTTCCTCCTTTGTGTCCCGCCTTGAAGAGCTGTTCTGTGACTTTACATATATTCTTTTTCTGCGTCAGTTACGCCTTCCAAGAGCGTTTACTTAGAAAATTTTTATTCGCGTGCCTCTTACAGAAGCATGTGACACAATGTTAAAAGTTTCTGAAATGCAGCGCCCCCTGGCAGCCCTGCTTTTTGTGTTGCTGCTGCACCATGCCTAGCGGGCAATATATAAGGGGCCGCAGTAGTCGCGTCTGGGCAATGAAGATGTGAGTTCGTCACTACTTGGCGTGCTGGCCTGTTTGATCGGTGGCTGCGCTTCGCAGGCCATACTCAATTGTATCAACTGGCGACGAGGGTGATACGGTGGTACAAGCATGCGGCGTATTCCGTTTCGAGTTAAGAACTTATGGTACTGTGTACTGGTAAACGCAGGGCCATTGTCAGAAACTACTACGTCAGGGAGGCCATGCTGAGCGAATGCAATTCTCAGGGCAGAAATGGTACCTTCTGCAGATGTGAATGACACAGGGAAAACTTCTATCCACTTCGAAAAAGCATCCACGATGACTAAGAACGTGTGTCCTAGAAATGGTCACCCAAAATCAATGTGAAGCCATGACCAGGGTCGGTGCGGAAACGGCCATGGCATCTGTGGGACCGGCTGTGCAGCCCGTTGTTGAGCCTGGCTTGTGGAGCGGCTTTTCACACTGCTGGCAATGTCATTGTCTATGTCTGGCCACCAGACATGGCTCCTGGCAATCATTTTGCTTTTCTCAATACCAGGGTGACTGGCATGAAGTACTCCAAGAACTTGGGCCTGCAGTGATTTGGGAATTACTACTCGTGACCCCCATAGTAGGCAGTCTTCATGGAGACTGAGTCCTGAGCTTATGTTTAAAAGGTTCCACTCTGGCCTAGGTGGAAAGCTCTCTCCTTTCAATACAGAATGCACAACGTGACGAAGAAGTGGATCATTCCTGGTGGCTCGTGCTACCACAGCCGGTGAAAGAAGTTGTGGATAGGCCTCCTCCAACATGAGAATCTCGGCAGGGGCAGGCAGTGCGGTGCTGTCGTTAGGTAGTGGCAGTCTGCTAAGAGCAT